>NC_047024.1:27936535-28208645 GCF_902652985.1 Pecten maximus | reverse complement strand
TCTGGCCTCTCTCATACAAATCAATGGCCTCTCTCATACAAATCCTCTGGCCTCTCTCATACAAATCAATGGCCTCTCTCATACAAATCTCTGGCCTCTCTCATACAAATCAATGGCCTCTCTCATACAAATCTCTGGCCTTTCTCATACAAATCTATGGCCTCTCTCATACAAATATCTGGCCTCTCTCATACAAATCAATCTGGCCTCTCTCATACAAATCTCTGGCCTCTCTCATACAAATCTATGGCCTCTCTCATACAAATCTCTGGCCTCTCTCATACAAATCAATGGCCTCTCTCATACAAATCTCTGGCCTCTCTCATACAAATCAATGGCCTCTCTCATACAAATCAATGGCCTCTCTCATACAAACCTCTGGCCTCTCTCATACAAATATCTGGCCTCTCTCATACAAATCAATGGCCTCTCTCATACAAATCTATGGCCTCTCTCATACATACAAATCTCTGGCCTCTCATACAAACCTCTGGCCTCTCTCATACAAATCAATGGCCTCTCTCATACAAATCAATGGCCTCTCTCATACATACAAATCAATGGCCTCTCTCATACAAATCTCTGGCCTCTCTCATACAAATCTATGGCCTCTCTCATACAAATCAATGGCCTCTCTCATACAAATCTCTGGCCTCTCTCATACAAATATCTGGCCTCTCTCATACATACAAATCTCTGGCCTCTCTCATACAAATCTCTGGCCTCTCTCATACAAATCAATGGCCTCTCTCATACAAACCTCTGGCCTCTCTCATACAAATCTCTGGCCTCTCTCATACAAATCAATGGCCTCTCTCATACAAATCAATGGCCTCTCTCATACAAATCTCTGGCCTCTCTCATACAAATCTCTGGCCTCTCTCATACAAATCAATGGCCTCTCTCATACAAATCTCTGGCCTCTCTCATACAAATCTCTGGCCTCTCTCATACAAATCAATGGCCTCTCTCATACAAACCTCTGGCCTCTCTCATACAAATCAATCGCCTCTCTCATACAAATCTCTGGCCTCTCTCATACAAATCAATGGCCTATCTCATACAAATCTCTGGCCTCTCATACAAACCTCTGACCTCTCATACAAATCAATGGCCTCTCATACAAACCTCTGGCCTCTCTCATACAAATCTATTGCCTCTCTCATACAAATCTCTGGCCTCTCATACAAATCAATGGCCTCTCATACAAACCTCTGGCCTCTCTCATACAAATCTATGGCCTCTCATACAAATCTCTGGCCTCTCTCATACATACAAATCTCTGGCCTCTCTCATACAAATCTCTGGCCTCTCTCATACAAATCAATGGCCTCTCTCATACAAATCAATGGCCTCTCTCATACAAACTTCTGGCCTCTCATACAAATATCTGGCCTCTCTCATACAAATCAATGGCCTCTCTCATACAAATCTCTGGCCTCTCTCATACATACAAATCTCTGGCCTCTCTCATACAAATCTCTGGCCTCTCTCATACAAATCAATGGCCTCTCTCATACAAATCAATGGCCTCTCTCATACAAATCTCTGGCCTCTCTCATACAAATCAATGGCCTCTCTCATACAAATCAATGGCCTCTCTCATACAAACTTCTGGCCTCTCATACAAATATCTGGCCTCTCTCATACAAATCAATGGCCTCTCTCATACAAATCTCTGGCCTCTCTCATACATACAAATCTCTGGCCTCTCATACAAACCTCTGGCCTCTCTCATACAAATCAATGGCCTCTCTCATACAAATCAATGGCCTCTCTCATACATACAAATCAATGGCCTCTCTCATACAAATCTCTGGCCCCCATACAAATCTATGGCCTCTCTCATACAAATCAATGGCCTCTCTCATACAAATCTCTGGCCTCTCTCATACAAATCTCTGGCCTCTCTCATACAAACCTCTGGCCTCTCATACAAATCTCTGGCCTCTCTCATACAAATTTCTGGCCTCTCTCATACAAATCTCTGGCCTCTCTCATACAAATCTCTGGCCTCTCTCATACAAACCTCTGGCCTCTCTCATACAAACCTCTGGCCTCTCTCATACAAATCTCTGGCCTCTCTCATACAAATCAATGGCCTCTCATACAAATCTCTGGCCTCTCTCATACAAATCTCTGGCCTCTCTCATACATACAAATCAATGGCCTCTCATACAAATCTCTGGCCTCTCTCATACATACAAATCTCTGGCCTCTAATGCAAATCTATCACTTCGTAAATGTCGTTAATTCCTCGATATTTTGTAGTTGATGCGAACGATTCGCATAACCATTATTTTTAACAATGTATCTAATCAAATATATATATATATATATTATATTTGTAATACTATAGAAATAGATCAGACATTCAATTTTCAATGACAACAATGGTGAACCCCTGATTACATGGTGTTTCAATAGTGCTTGAGTAGCGTATCATGCATATCTTTGCCACGATGGAAAATAATGGGTTTTTTTTCGGAAACTTAATTACATAACTACATAACAAGAAATGTGTTTTTTAACAATAGTTTTGGTACATGACGTCACTTTGGACCGATAGGTTAACAACGTGCTCTAAAATGATAACAATTCCTGCATGTAAAATGCATGTCCAGTGTTACATATTGTATCTGCGCATACAGAACATGTATATATACTTATAAGTATTCATGATAGAATTTCCTGCTTTTATTAATCACTATAACTTTAGCCATGAAAATTTTCTTCTGGTCGTTTAAAAATAAATAAAAATAGAATAATGAATAAGAGAGATGAGAATAACCGATTGTTTTTCCTTGTATTGCTATATGGAACGTCATTGAAATCATCCCATCATGAAATTCGAATAACATTTATTACTAAAACTTAATATTTACTGAGAGTTTGATCAAGATCATCTGCATAACATACATACCTCAGTGGTTGATATATATAAATGTAGTTTTAGAAATATTAATAGTGCCCTAGGCCTTAACCTTGGGGTCAAAAATATGAATTGATCAGAAGGAGGCTGATACTTGACCTCTCTGTATGACCTTTCTTCACATCTGTGTAAACTTTGATTTCGTTCATATTTCTCTCGCTTTTTATCAATTTTAAGGTAAAATCATTATTCGTTACAATGCTGGTTGCCCCTGCTTATTATTGTCTCTTAAATCCTTCATAATAGTATTACTCTGGTTGGAATACATATTTAAAATAGCAAATGTGACCTTTGTATGTTATGATAGTATTTTATTGCTGTGGAAACCGAAGCTAACGATCGTGAAATTATTGTCCTCGCGTTAAGCAGAGCATGTAGACGAGAATGATAACACTGATGTCATCTTTATGTCTCTTCATGCTGGTAACTGTCTAAATACATAGGAGACACAAATGAATAATGACACTTTTAAACACCTAGAGTGTCTGAAGTAAAATATACAGTAACCGTCTGATAATGAATAAAACTACACCATGCAGCTGGGTAACTATTCTAGGTTTAAGTAAAAAAAACAACAATACAAAGTAAACAAACAATAAAGAAAAAGAAAGAAAAGCAACGAAACAAAAATAAAACTGTTTACCTTCAGCGCGATGGTATCAACCAAACGTAAGGAAATCGCAGAAGGAAACTTAGGAAAACTGACATAAAATATCCGCTAACAGTACAATGGTGACATTAGGATATCGTATACCCTACCAGTACAATGGTGACATTAGGATATCGTATACCGCTACCAGTACAATGGTGACATTAGGATATCGTATACCGCTACTAGTACAACGGTGATATTAGGATATCGTATACCGCTACCAGTACAATGGTGACATTAGGATATCGTATACCCCTAACAGTACAACGGTGACATTAGGATATCGTATTAATATATACTGTCTCGTGGCCCATCTCTATAAGTATCACGTGCACCTCAGCATACCAATATCGCGGAACTATGAAAGTAACTAAATTATTGGGTTAATATAACCTTTACCTCAATGATTTAACATTTGTGTAAAACAATTCTGACTTTCCAAACTTCTCTTCTCTAATTCCACATACATCTTTGGGCCCTAACATCACTGAACAGTCGTCGTAGGAAGAAACAGCTATGCGGTGTAGTTATTTATTCATAACCAAGCACTAAACATGCCTATTACTAAATATATATACAAATGTATAGTAATGCACGTCATCATCTAATCTATGTGCATTGTTATCCGGTATGTCTAAGTTGTTACGGCAGCCATTGTTCCTGTATCGGTGTTTATCCTGCAACTGCCACCGCATTGTCGGAATACATCCACCAAATATGTATTTTTGCTGTATACTGCAGTGACAGAAAACAGCTGTATTTTATAATCTTAGCACGTGCGACTGACCTACTTCCAAGTGAAACAACAACAAAAAGGCGAACATATTTGGGACATTGTTGATACCGTTTCACTTAAAAATGCTTATTTTGTTGCACGATAAATAGAATACATAGTCAGTGTCTTAGAATATAAGCTGTATTTTGGCTCGGGGCAGAAAGACAAAAGTGGCTCGCCAAATTGCAAGGCTCGTCACTTTTGTTTTTCTTTACCTTCGCCAAAATACAGCTTATATTTTAAGACACTGACTACTAGTATGTATTCTCTATATATCCGCGTTGTGATCCTTTCCTTTGTCTAATTCTATGTGTTGTGTCACCGTGCCAAACTGTTTATCGTATATGTTTATCTTTTATAATCATCTAGTTTATTTTTGTCATAGCGGGAAACAAAAATTCTATATACCTTTCGGTCAGAGAAATAGGTGTAATATCTACTAGTATACTTATCTGAATTATGTTGGTATTCATGTAGATATGCAAAGAATGAATAAATGCAAACTTCAGGACAACAGGGATGGAATGAATAAGTTCCTAGATGTCGAAGGGTCAACATAGTAGATGTTGTTAGCTCTTACGCGCTTCTGCGATCTGTGTCGAAGACTTTATCTATCCTGCCTCAGATGGATACATAAGTTTCCGTGTTGCTTTTTGATATAGCAATATAACGCGTACATGTTTAGTTTGTCAGTTTTATAGGTCTACATGTACTCCTGTCAGAAAAGCAAGTAGTTTGTCAGCCAAACATCATCGAAAATAAATTCGAAGTTAGAAGATTAAATAAAAAGAATAGTTCTATCTTATTTCGGGGAGTAATTAACGTTTAACGTTCGTTTTTCGGATTTGTTTTTTATATGACTACATAGTACCCATACTTAATTGTTAATTTTGTACCCTGTCAAAATAACACACAGAATGTCAGTCAAACATCACCGAAAATAAATTTGCATTGAAATTACAAATTAGTCCTCCGAATTATGATAATTAATACAAACTATGACCTCTATCTCATTTAGAACACTTGTAAATGGTGGAGTTGACACGCTACATTGACATATGTCGTAACGAACTGCCTGTAACGTCGTAATATTAAGCATTTGCAAATATGAAATTTATTTAGTGGATGTTTCTGTTTCGTGACCTTAGGTGTCTCTTCTCAAATGTCATACGATACCAGAGTTTGGTAATGAAAGTTCGACTGTAAATCAACTTAACAGGAAATTGAATAACTTAGTATCGTGATTTAAATTCACAAGTCTGTTCTTTTCCTCCATTAAAATGTAAAACCAGTTGGCAGTAGTGATTTCACTTTCGTCTATTCGTAGAATAAGCCTGTTAAATTCATATCTCTGTAACAAGTATTTTGGGGGTTTAGGTGATCCAAAATAATGAAATCAATGGATACTTTATAGGACAGTCGTATTTATATGCTTTAGTTCAAATTCAGTTTTAAACCCATCATTCAACATATAATGTATCTGTCTTAATAAGATTATACGTAAATGCACTATTGAATTCCGTACTCTCTTTATGTATACATTTATAGATAGGCCTATATATCTAAGTATACTATCTGATCTACTTAATATTTTGTGCCTTTGCCATGCATATTATTTTGGAAAGTTACCTATATCAAGAAAGCGTTAGAAGGAACGATAAAAACATCAGTATTAGGAATACTATGACAAAGATTAGAGTGTTTATAGATAAACAAATGACTTTACATCATGGTGTAGTGATCAATGCAAGCCTGGCCTTGTTATAATACTACCGGTAGACAATATATATATTAATAAAATCTTCATACTAGTATCACAAACATGGCGTGGTAGCATATCATTAGTTCGGAGTCCCCAAGTATATCTGACGACAAGAAACATCTAGAAAAGTCTAACACTGCAGAGGCCGTCAAAAGGTTTCAAATCTGAAAATGTGTATCGTGTATATTTATCCAATCTGAATAGGATACACATATCTATGTCAAATCCGAGTTAATGTCACGTTCTCAAAAAGACAACTGGGGTAATGACAACGGAACCACCAGGCATATAAGACAAGCCTATCCACATATCGCTCATCGAAATAAGAGTATTTCCAAATGAGATAGTGATATATGTCGAATATTTCCCCACGTGATCTTCACCAACCTGGATTTCTCGAAATCTTGTGTTGTTAATAAATTGTTATGTTTGGGTGTAAAAGGATACCAAGGGTATTGTTCAAGAGCGCATGTTTTTGGTCATTTTTATAGGCGTTTATGGAGTCTATTTTTTCATATTTCTTGTGACCTTCTTTATGTTTTGACTGTTTGATATATGCGTATTTTTTTTCTATTTAACCGGTATCTCCCCTGCGTAGATGTTTAGCTTGTATAACCAGTCAATCATTTAGACTAGGTCAAAATCAACCTCTCTATCCAATGTTTCGGTATGTCACTCGGACACTTTGGCATACGATCCGGTGTAATTGATGGGTACTGTTATATATTTGTCTGTCAGTAAGCGTGCTGTAAGTTAAACAGTGGTGAAAGATTGCAAGGTCTTTTACATTCAGTATGCCCTTTTCTACTGTGATGTAAATATCTATTTATACAAAGTGATAGAGCCAAAGAATTCTTCGAGTATTACAGTTTTTCAGGTTTATATATCACGTAAAAAAAAATCAATAGTTTTAGAATCGAAACGCTCGTTTCCATAGGAACAAATTACAACAGAAATTAAATGTTGGTTATCTTTATCTAAATGCCATCACTATATTCCCACTGTCGGAAACAGAAACAGATGTCGTGACCATCGTCTTGAATGTAAGTAACACGGCAATTGGGTTGCCGTATGATCAATAATGTTCCGTTAAAGGTGTATCGATGCGCAATGTAGATACTATTGAAATGTCATATTCCAAGATAAGAGTCTCCAGAAAATACAAGAACAGAGGGGAGTCCTCAGCCAATACCAAAATAGAGGGGAATACTCAGGCAATACCAAAATAATGGAGAGTCCACAGGCGATACCAAAATAATGGAAACTCATCAGATGCAAAGAATCTAGTTATGACTATCCCATCTCGTCTTACTAATGTTCTATTTCACGGTAGTTTTGGACAGAAACGTCAACACCTGACTTTCTGTCTGTAAACGTCATCAAAGCCTGCTTATGACGTTTTGTCCATTAACGTCACCATGAAAAGCACATGTCGTTGTGGTTAAAACCACTCGCCAAGACAGTAACCATGGATTTAAAGTTTCAGACATTTTTTTTGCTTGTTTTACTTTCAATGCCAACTGTAAAAATAACAAAGGGTAATAATATGTTTGTCAGTGACATATGTTTTATTCAACAACAGAAACATTATCTATCTGAGAATGATGGGTAAATTAACGAGATAGATCAATTGGTTTAATAATTTAACGTATGTACTATATTAGAATGCTACGAATATCTTCCATTATTTTGCATCGCCTGTGACCTTTATATACCCACACACCCATGTGCCTTTAATGGTGAAACACTAATTAATACCCACACATCCATGTGCCTTTAATAGTGAAACACTACATCATTCAGTCATATCACTATAGTATGATAACTACGTGATTCTTGCATCGATACAGTTCCCTGACGAAAAGCTAACATTCATATGTCGTATCAAAATGGATAGCCTAGTTGGTTGGCAAATGCGTTTTCATAGAAAAAAAAACTACCTGTTGTGCCGTTGGTAGCAAGATGTGCATGTTTAGATACGTTGGAAAAATATTGCTCTTTTCACAACTTGACAGAAACGAAACATACGTTAACATACGTTTTAATCAAATAAAACAAGAAAACGTATACTGATGAGCTGTCTGTGTAGATTGCTGACAACACCAAGACGCGGAGTGGATAGCCCATGATCACTGGCACTGTTGCAGGTGATTTAGAATGACCTCTGACACCATAAGATAGCATTGTGAATAATGATGTCCAAATTCTGTTTTAAAAAATTATATTAACAATAGTACAAATCATATCATTACAAGTAAATTACATCGCGGCAAGTTAAGGAAGATACTTAGGACATTTATGAAATCCCTAAAGTGCGTTAGTTTTGCCATAGTATTGATTGTCTTTCCTCACACATCACGCGAACACACCGTTTATATTATTTCATGTATTCAAATCTAAATCAATGTCTAATTCTGATATATCTAATTTATGCGTCTTCTTCTGAAGAGGAGTCTGAAGAGGAGGAACCATCGGCGTCACCATCAGAGGATCCATCAGAACTAGAACTAGAGCCGGAATCATCCTCTTCATCAGAACCAGAAGAAGATCCTGAGTTGGAACTATCGGCATCGGAGTCAGAGCCAGAGGAGCTTGAGCTTGAGCTTGAGCTGGATCCATCACCTCCATTACCACCAGCAGCACCAGATTCATCAGAATCGGATTCATCAGGATCACCTTCGGAATCATCAGAGTCATCTGAGTCATCGGAATCGTTATCAGAATCATCATCAGATTGGCTGTCTCGGCCGGAATCGGAACCGGAGTCGGAACCATCACCGTCATCAGATGAGGAGTTATCAGAGTCAGACTCGCCGTTGGAACCAGAGTTATCAGAATCATCGGAATCATTAGAATCGTCATCATCATCATCAGCGGAATCAGCATCATCACCTGAATCAGAACCTTCATCGGAACCATCATCAGAGCCATCACTGCTGCTGGAAGAGCTAGAATCGGATCCAGAGTCGGATCCAGAGTCGGAGCCAGAATCGGAGCCAGAATCGGAACCTGAGTCAGAGCCGGAGTCACTTCCACTGCTGGAAGAGCTTGAGCTGGATCCATCAGCATCACCTCCATTACCACCAGCAGCACCAGATTCATCAGAATCGGATTCATCAGGATCACCTTCGGAATCATCAGAGTCATCTGAGTCATCGGAATCGTTATCAGAATCATCATCAGATTGGCTGTCTCGGCCGGAATCGGAACCGGAGTCGGAACCATCACCGTCATCAGATGAGGAGTTATCAGAGTCGGACTCGCCGTTGGAACCAGAGTTATCAGAATCATCGGAATCATTAGAATCGTCATCATCATCATCATCGGAATCAGCATCATCACCTGAATCAGAACCTTCATCGGAACCATCATCAGAGCCATCACTGCTGCTGGAAGAGCTAGAATCGGATCCAGAGTCGGAGCCAGAGTCGGATCCAGAGTCGGAGCCGGAATCGGATCCAGAGTCGGAACCTGAGTCAGAGCCGGAGTCACTTCCACTGCTGGAAGAGCTTGAGCTGGATCCATCAGCATCACCTCCATTACCACCAGCAGCACCGGATTCATCAGAATCGGATTCATCAGGATCACCTTCGGAATCATCAGAGTCATCTGAGTCATCGGAATCGTTATCAGAATCATCATCAGATTGGCTGTCTCGGCCGGAATCGGAACCGGAGTCGGAACCATCACCGTCATCAGATGAGGAGTTATCAGAGTCAGACTCGCCGTTGGAACCAGAGTTATCAGAATCATCGGAATCATTAGAATCGTCATCATCATCATCATCGGAATCAGCATCATCACCTGAATCTGAACCTTCATCAGAACCATCATCAGAGCCATCACTGCTGCTGGAGGAGCTAGAGTCGGATCCAGAGTCGGAGCCAGAATCGGATCCAGAATCGGAACCTGAGTCAGATCCGGAGTCGGATCCAGAGTCGGAACTACTGCTGGAAGAGCTGTCGCCATCACCATCACCACCATTTCCACCAGCTCCAGCATCAGATTCATCAGAGTTGGATTCATTTACATCATTGGATGAATCATCAGAGTCATCGGAGTCATCAGAATCATTATCAGAATCATCATCAGATTGGCTGTCTCGGCCGGAATCGGAACCGGAGTCGGAACCATCACCGTCATCAGATGAGGAGTTATCGGAGTCAGACTCGCCGTTGGAACCAGAGTTATCAGAATCATCGGAATCATTAGAATCGTCATCATCATCATCATCGGAGTCAGCATCATCACCTGAATCTGAACCTTCATCGGAACCATCATCAGAGCCATCACTGCTGCTGGAAGAGCTAGAAGAGCTAGAATCGGATCCAGAGTCGGAGCCAGAGTCGGATCCAGAGTCGGAGCCGGAATCGGATCCAGAACTGGATGATCCAGAATCAGAGCTGGAATCGGAACTGCTGTCATCACCTTCTTCACCAGATCCACTACTGCTAGAGCTACCTGAATCGCTTCCACTGCTGGAAGAGCTATCGTCAGCATCTCCTCCATTATTGCCGCCACCGCCGCCGCCGCCGCCGCCGCCACCACCGCTTGATTTCTTGCTCTTGCTTGCTTTTGGTGCTGCAGGGGCAGCCTCCTCGACGGCAGCATCGGCAGCTGCATCAGCTCCGGCAGCTTCGTTCAAAAGGTTGTTCAAATGGTTTTCTAAGTCCATGTCCGTATCCTTGTCTGTATCCAACGGCGCTGTAAAGAGAAAACGTTGACGACATGGTCAATGAAAATGGTTTTGAATTAAGTATATATGTTGTTAAAAAGAATAATTTGGTCAGTTAAATTCATAAAAAGTTTATATAAAGTAGGCAGTCACTTCTTCTTGTATCAAAAATCGAAAGGATACAGCAAAATCTGAATTTATTGTTGTTCACAACTGCAAACTCGGCGTTTCATCTTTATTTGAACCTGAACTATTAAATCACTTGTTGTTGAATTAAAAGCGGGATCATGGACGAAATTCTTTTTTCAGATTCATTATCATACTCAGTATATATAAATACATTTTTATGTCAATTGATACATTGCATTGAACCTGCTTAAGTTCAAGTTCAAATATATGAATTTGAAGAGCTTGTTTTCCACTGTTTTTAAGGTACAATATGATTCAATGACAATGTTTCAGGTACAGCTTGACCCAATGATAATTTGTGCGATATCATTTATGCTGATTTAGACTTAACCGTTTCGATAATGTTTCGTGTATTTTATTTTATTCCTTAAAAGATTGTCTGCCATTTAAGTTTTTGGCTTTTCTGGATCTTAATAAGCGGATGATATTTATTTTCTTGTTGTCAAAATAACAAGTTTGGCATATTAATATTTTCTACTTAATTAAAACAATGTCAGTTTTCACGTATGTAATTCCACACACTAAAGGTTCCCCCCACTATATGTATCCTAAATTATCTTTTATAAAAGTCCTAGCTTTGTGATATAGAGGGAGAGAGAGAGATAGAGTGAGAGAGGGCTGTATTAAAGAATGCACACTGCTAATTGTATTCAAATTTACATAATTCTAGTAGGTGTTATGTATACCATTTCCACTGTATCTTTTAGTGCGGGTTTGACTAGGTGTTATTTGTATAATTCTGTGAGATTACTTGTTGAAACGATTTATATATCCATTCATATTTCCTGTCTAAACTGCTATATTCCGAAGCACCGGAACAGCATATTCCCAGGTTTTAAATGGTTGAATACACTAACCCAGTATCAAGATTTATAAATTTGATTGCGTTGTAAAATACGTAGGAATTCTTTTCTACATTTTATTATTTTAGGGTCATTTAAATTTCCTGGTATCCTTTAGGATTTTATCACTTATCAATGAGTATTTAAGAAGTACGGAACAGCTCTTCATTGCAGTTTAATATTTCAAATTTCGTTCTTGATAAAAGACTTAAGAAGTTTCAAGTCCATAGCATTCCACAGAAATCTCAATTATCATGTGATCCAGTCACGTGATCCATTCTCATTGGCTGATTATCTATGTGAACACATTTGTACTTATTTCCAGAATCCTAGCGATCATGGTGAAAACAATGATATTTTTACAATAACTGAATAAATATGATAAGGTTTAAAGCATGCATAGATATCAATAATTTAATCTTTTCATAAGAAAGAAAGAAAGAAATCACAATTTCATAGAAAAAAAATCTTTTATCAATATTCTAAACTATTTTTTTATGTTTTGGTTTAAAATACTTATATCTTTGTACATTTGAAGTATCATTTTCCTCGCTATGATAATTGATTGATTTTTTCAATTAAATCATATAAAAGTTTGATAGCAATTTTACCCACAATTCTTCTTCCTTCATCAAACATCTTTAAAGGTTATTTATAAGATTAAGATACATGCTAAATTGTAGCATCACTGTGATGACTTTCAATGTCAGTTTGAGGTTATATTAAGGTCAAGTTAAATATAAATTAATTACCTGGTATAATTGATTATCAAATTTTGACACTACTTCATTAAGGTAGTTTGTTTTATTCTATGAAGGAAAGCCTAGAGTTATCTGTCATTTGATGGACACAACCGAGCTCGACATTCACGTTATGCTAGGGAATAAGTATTAATAATAATAGCTAGAAAATAATGTGAACTTGTGAAATGAACTATTTCAAAATCTGACACAGAAAAATCTAGCACAATAAGTAAAAATAAAGTAAAAATAGCCCCAAGTTATTAAAAAAATCTAACGGAAACCACAAGAAGAACTTGCCCCAAGGAAATTACTTAATAAACAAAAATAACTTAATAAATTCATTGCATTTATTTCCATATACATGTTTCATATGTATGATATCAAACCATAATTTGTTTTTAATGTATCCAGCAACAATATGTACTGTTTTCTCACATTATTTCCTGTCTATTGAATAATTCTTAAAGTGTTTCAGTAATTTTGTTTTCAAAACAAAGGCCTAAAATCATACCAGGTAGCAGTATTTAACATGTTAATATGATCCCGTAACTGTAGCAAGGGCAGCTTCATTGATATAACATATCTTTAAATAGTTTATTATTGAAATATATAATCACAAATGCATATCATACTAAAAAGATATTGTTCAGTAACAGTTACATAAAACTTTTATTCTAGATCTGTTAAACTCATTTTAAAATACCATTCTATGTTTAAGAGTTTTTATTATCCATGCTCAATGTTTCATATTGATGTGACCTTAGGAATTTTTTATTAAAGACTAAATTTAATAGATTACTAAAACAAAGTCTACATCTGCACTGAGGAAACCTACTATAAACATATTTTCATTTAAAATAAGATAAATTTCATTTCATAAAAATAAATAATTTTGATTTACCAGTTTGAAGATAAGCATAGCTAGATTGATAAATATCAAATATCCAGCCAGCATATTAAGGATAATTAGGTTGTACAGTTTTATGCTGATATACTATCAGATATCCAGTTCGTATTTGAAGGTAAATTAAATTTTGAAGTGTTATATTATTACTGATATACATCAAATATCCAGTTAGTATTTGAAGACTAGAATTTTTACTATGATACATTTATCAATATCAAAGATCCTCATAATGTTTCAAGCTATGCAGTGTATAGAACAGAATATCATCCTGCAGGTATGAAAAGTCAATATAAAATAAATATAAAACTCACCAGAAACGGCAAGTGCCACGAGGACAACGAGACCGAAGATCAGCTTCATGTTCATCATTCTCGTTTGCTAATGTCCGTTACCGATGACCAGCCGAAAGTTTGGAGAAAAGATTTCTGATTAAGCCTCCGTCGAGACCGGCCTTATATAGTCCCGAGCATTTTCCTACATTGTTGCGTCACGATACTTCAATCAAGTCATCCGCCGAACAATTAGGCACTCGGTAATGTAAATCGGCACGATCTAAATTTGCATACAATTACAATCACGGCCTAGTGTCTCTGTAAATCTAAGGTAGGCCAATGTAATATAGGTATGAGTTAAACAGACCGCAGCCTGCCACATTTCCGGAAAAGATTAAATTAACTTAACTAATGACACAATGAAAGAGTACATATACACGTACCGTTTCATAATTTACAGCAGTATTTATGCGCCTTAATGACAGTCTACTATGCTAATTCGGTATTTAAACATGCATTATTTAAATTACAAATCACGTTTCTTGATTAATTAAAAAAAGGGGAAATTAATTTGGACTATATACCCAATCTGAAATCAGGAGTGACCTTGAACGTATCACCGAAAGACGAATTTGTTTCAATGTCATTTAACATTCTGTTAAGCAACAGAAGATGGAGGAAAAACAAGGTATGACGACGTCAGCAGGAGTGAAGATGTAAATTGATATCAATACTGTGTCCAGCAAATACAGAAAAATGAGGAAATATTGCATCTTGAATGCATTACTCCTATCTTGTGACAAATAAGAGTGTGTGGTTTTCAAATGAACTACGTTTTTCTTTTTGATGAAACTCGACCATGCCAAAATAATATGGCGATATCATATTTGCGTGTGTGGATTATTCTCTATTTTTGGTGAAGAACCATCCTAAACGAATTATCATGATGCCGCTTCCATATGTCATGTTTAAGCATGTTTTATGTATGGAGGATTAGGATAACTCATATTTTCATTTGGAGCAAACTTTCTCTACAAATGGAGCTCTTAACGAAACGCTGGCATTCTGGTGTAAACATTTCCAAAATTATCGAACGCGGTTAAGATTTAGTTTACTGCTTAATTGCCATGAAACTTTATCACTCGTTACAGAAGAGTAAGTCATGTTTGTAGGTATGTATTTATATATATTAAAACTACATTAAACTCAATTCAGTGCAGTATTACTCGAAATTTGTTTTTGATATAATAGTATTGTTTTAAGACAAAACCAGGAAAACAATGAGATAGTTCAGAAGTGAAATAAGGTATATATCACTTGACTTGATTTCATGACCATGTTATCGTAGTTTCGTGGTATCTTCCATGGTTCTACGCTAACCCTCTGGATACACCTGGTCTTATTCACCTTGTTCATATTCAAGGGTTTTCGGGTCAGTCTTTCTTTTATTGTTGTTTATACAGTTTTAAGGTTTATTTCACTCAGTAAGTACATTGTAAGTGTGCTATTTTCTTTCTTATATTAACAATCAGTCGTTGGATATCATTATATATTAATGTTTGTTATGATAACACCAAATAAGGCTTAGGAATGAGTGTCATCCAAGCCAACGTATGAATGTGTAAAGTCAAATTTCTGAACTAATAGACGGTTCATATCATATTGCTATTTAAAATTGCGATTTAATCGCTCTACATTTTCCATGGCATTAATGCAACTTTGGTCAATTCATGATTTTTTAGAGGATTTTCTTTACTTAGTATGTTTAAATTTCTCTGTAATGATATTGGTGCTATTATTATGGGGGAAATGTGTCATATGCTCTTTCATAATATGTAACGAAATGTTAAAAGGGAGACTATGCGGCAGTTTTTTGGGATTTCACGAGTCTGCATTCAGCAATAAGTCATTGTCCATTTAAACATGACTGGGCAATGCATGTGATTACTTCATATGCTAATATAATATTTACATAATTGTGTCACATGATTTATTATAGGAGATGATATATCTACCATATATCTTATACAAATGAGTTGCAGGAAATAAATTTATGGACCGATATTCTTCCTGGATCTTAGTATCTTTAGTGATATGTTATTTCGGAAATGCACAGTCTCACTTGATAGAATTAGTGTTACTTTTGCTACTGATATGACGATAAAGCTTTTATGACGTCATAGAAAATACATCCTAATTATAACATTGTATGTCTGACACCAAAGTCTTGATGTTTCTTTCATAAATTAGTTATTGTGAATCGATTCATATACTGATATAGATAACAAGACTAATTTACAAAAAGAAATCAAAACATATGGAAATGCAATAATGTCAATTAAAGTTATGAAAATTTAATGTCTTTTTGGTTGCTAAGAGATCTCTTAAAGGAAAATGGATGAAGGACATATGTAAAATGAAAAGACATTTATATACTTCATAAGTTGAAAAGGCAAAGCAAGATTTTTCACAACATTTAAAATTGGTAATATTGTACTATATTGATATTAGCCATTTATGATATATCTGACACATATATATTTCTACAAAAGATTGAAAACCATGTTGAAATATAACGACAGATTTTCACTAGTTTCAGTAAAACCTCTGTAGACTAATAGCATGGTAGAACTGATCGCAATATCGACCCCTATCAAAAAAATTCGAATTTTATATTTTACTAAGTATAATAAGTTCACATTTTAGCAACTGAGGGAGATTTTACACCTTAAAACACAATTATTTTAAGGATGGTGCATGCGTTCTTAAAAGTATACTTTGTCTATGCATACGATGTCACCAGAAAAAACATCCATGCCATTCTGATATTCCAAACTTCCCTTCTGGGTTTCAACACTATTCCCCCAGCAACACTGAAATGTATTCCAAGGATGAAATAAATGAATGATACAGTCTTATTTATTATTAGATAAAACTGTTACCTGTGCACGTTCTTCAGAGTGGAACATGTAACAAGAATTATCTATATTGTGATTTTACCGGAAATAATAATCTAACTTATAAATCATGAACTTGAATAATTAGATACATTATGTCTGATGAAGGTGACAGTGTAGTTACCGAAACGTTACGCTCAAATCATACACTGGTTGTGATATATACCAAGGTCTATTCACAGATTTTGTGAACAACGAAGAAAATATTTTTGTCGCCTAACTTGTTTCACCTGAATATATAACAGGACAGGGGACTCTTTTTATGGTGATGTTGAGCATGACCGCTATTTAAAAGTATCTGAGGTCAGTGGTTGTCAAGATAAGTCATCAGGTATGTCAGCGTGACCATTAATATACCTTGGCGTTAAGGGGAGACGATTTGTGTATTACACTAGTTAGATTATAAGCGTAAGTGATATTTTCAAGCTACATACGATTTCTTTTTATTCAAACTGGAAGAAATACGCACGTCTTTATAAACCATATTAAGACTCCTTTAAGGAAAATAAGGAATATACGAAATTGCATCTCTAGCTCAAAATAGATATCACGATAGGAATAATTAACAGAACAATGCATAACTTGAAAATGATACCATTAAATACAAATAGAATCAGACCAGATGTTTCAGAAGGGTAAGCGCCTTTTGCTTAATTGTCGATACCCGACATGTAAAGCCATGCCAAATTCTGGTAATTTCATGATCCCGAAATAAGAAAAAGAGTACGTGTATATATCAGATGTTTGATTCCTGTAATACAAATTCCTTGTGTTTACTATCATGAAGCAGTGGTGGTCTCATCAATATCAAACACTACGAGCAATTTAACAACTTCGGATTTCACTGTCATAAACTTTACTCTGAAGAAACGTTCTTGCATGTATACTTGATGAGTTGCATTTTCAGAGCATATTATTTCAACAAATACGGTAATTATCACATTTTGATATCTAGCTATAACATATTAAACACCTAGATAATGTAGTAGTTTAACCTACAAATATTCCCGAGTTATCAAATAAGATGGATTGAACATGTGATAAAAACAACGCTTGACCTGCCAGAACGTCTGGTTCTGGCTTTATTATTAGTTTACATGGACGGTGTCAAAATGTCTCTGCTCCGATAATGGTTTACATTTGTCTTCTCACTTGTTGTTTTTGGCAAAGTACTTTTGTTTTCCCCATTTCTTGTGTGTGACGTTTTGTACATTTCGTTTGCTTTAAAGCATTATTTTCTATAGATATAATCTTTCTGCTAGAAAATCGTGATATACAATGTAGATATAGAAGGTTAAAGAATAACAATGCAGTCTGATTTTATAATCAATTTATCAGGAACTAGCAATATAAGATATATACTTATCTATGACGAATAAATTTGCATAATAGATATGTTTTGTCTGGTTCGGTGACATTCAAGAATAATGCACACAACTTTAATTGACATTGTTCTTGTCTGCACATTTCATTTTTATGAAATGAACATTTCATATCATTAGGTAAAATCTCCACGATATTATATTTTAACATCTCTGACGAATAATGAATACAACATGCAACGTCAGACCGTAATTAATGAACTCTCGAATTGAAGAGTAGGTTTCACGAAACTTAACAATAAAACTTCGTACCATAGTATAACTGCAGAATAAACTATATGAAGTATGGTTTTATATTGTTTTATGGATCCTTTAGATGATATAAATAATGAATATTATATATTATTTATCATACATTATTCAATAAACAGACCTGACGGTTTGGTGATACATACAGAAGCATGTGTTGAGCTAGGCGTGGTAGAGAGCGTGTAAACCCGTAGGGATAACGTACTATATGGTATGAAGTGTATTCATACCTTGTACCGCTGTAGGGACCTTGTCTAAAATAAACTCATCAATTCCTGGAAAGAAAGGTCATTTCACATTTTGGGAGTTCATCACGAAGTCAAGGATAAATGGAATACGTGACTAAATACGTCAATATGTTTTATAAAAAACTAGATTATACATTTTAATGTTGCCAATTCAGCAAGGCGTTTTAGGCAATTTCGCAATAGATCTTTCGCATTTGAACAAGGATGTATTTTAATTTATAGCACATGCGTATTATAAATGTACATTATATCCAAGTTTTTTTTATTAAATCAAATCGCTAGGATCATGAATATTTGTAAAAACAAAAAGGTTTAAAGAAATTGTATGCTGATGAATAAATTAAATTGACAGCGCAATAAAAGACAACTTATTGCTTTAATTTTAAAATATATGAACGATTCATGTTGTATTTCTAATTTGTTCGTTTCAATTAGAAAAAAAATCATACTTTGTCCATTAAATAAGAATGAGTTTATGTTATATTAATATTGGTATTCTATGTCGTGTCAATAACGTCATGCTTAAGGTGTACCGACACTTTATCACTAGCCCTCCACCACTGGGTTGCGAGTTCGAAACCTACGTGGGGCAGTTGCCAGGTACTGACCGTAGGCCGGTGGTTTTTCTCCGGCTACTCCGGCTTTCCTCCACCTCCAAAACCTGGCACGTCCTTAAATGACCATGGCTGTTAATAGGACGTTAAACAAAAAAACAAACAAAAACAAACAAAGTCAATAACGTCAATATATATGTATATATAAAGGTGTCCGATTTATATAAGGGTCTTGACACTTGTTCTGATTCCGTTTGGTATAATTTATATGTAACCTGTATATATACATATAAATCGTTAATCGAAATTGTCAAATAAAATAAAATAAATGTATTAGAAATCATGTAATTATCAATTGTCATGTCACAGTGGGCTTAAAGTAACATGTTTGTTGTTAAATGAACATTTCATTAGAAATATTTGTCTGATGCCCCGATAATTTGCAATGCCACGATGCAAAAAGTGACAGGAACATTTGACGTTGACCATAAGACACATTAGAGAATAATGTTTGTAAAGTATTAGTTTAGTTTAATTAATAATTATTTCATGTTGCTATGCCAATCGTCTCGATCATTCGGCAGCTGATTACATAAAAATATAAAATATACATGAACACAAGAGTGTTATGTGCATCAAGTCCTTTGTTCCCCAATCGTGAATGGCAACACAATACAACAAGATGCCGTTAAATGAATCACCTTTTTGCAGCCAATCGAAATAATTACATTCATTGACTTTTCTTTCGTAAAATGAGGTTTTATTATCGACACTGAAGTACATAATTTGCCCTCAATGATAAAGACACTAAGTTGTACTCAATTACCACAAGAACGTGTCTCCAACACTAATCTATCGTTAGAGATACGTCCTTGTTCCTCTAAACTATCGCAATACACTAAGTTGTACTCAATAACAAGTACACTAAGTTGTACTCAATTACAAATTCACTAATTTTTGTACTCAATTACAAATACAATTATTTGTACTCAATTACAATACACTAATTTGTATCCAGATGCAAATATACTATTTGCACTCAGTTATAATTACACTAGTTAGTACACAATTACAAATATACTATTTATACTCAATCACAAATACAATATTCGTACTCAGTTACAAATACACTAGTTTTAATTCAATGCAGATTGTGCCATTCAATCTAAACACAATCATTATAATATATCGTTAATGAGCGTTCTATATTAGATAAGTGTAACCGCTTTTATAAAAAAAAACTTGAATGTGTTGGTTGTCGCAAGTGGGAGCAACTGATACATGGGTATTCCTATATTTCAGACACATACATTCAACATCAGTTCAGTTCCACTAGATAAACTGTCTTATAAATGAAAGATCAATGTTGTTTGCTCACATGATTGTTTATTCATACATAGTTATCTACGGAACTCCTCTGTATACACGTTTGTATTACATTATATACGTGTTTAGATGTTTATTGTCCGGAGGCGTTACGTTTGTATGTGACATACTATATCTTAAAGAATAACACATATTTTACTTTATCACACGTTTTTGAATTGTTACATGAATGAAAATCACGATCCCATCCACAACATAGTTTACTCCTAATGTACACTAATGAGGTCAACTTTAAGCAAGCATCATGATGATGAAGGAAGCCACTGGTACATTGACATTCAAGCAAAAGGTCATCGCCCACACCTCACGATACCAGCAGGACATAAACGACATCATTCAGTGTGTACACTCACATATGAGATTCGTTACCAGTGTTGTGTATCATGCATATGTGGGATTGACTCCAGGATATTCTAATGGAACAAACCAATGAAAAATCCCCAGCAAGAAATCTCATGTGTATTTCATAAATGTGAGCTTCAGAATAAGGATATTTAACTTTTTAGTTATGACGTAATCCTCATATATACGTTTGATTGAAGAACTCTAAATCTCATTAATCTCCTACGTCGATAGTGTGCACGCTCTCGAACTTTTATGATCCCATTTATTTTGCACATTTTCAGTGAATATCCTCCTGAACTTTCGTGATACGTACTTCCCTCATTTAACAGGTATTTCCTTGATAATTATTTATAATATGACTAACACAGATGGTTAACCACTAAACTGTATGGCATTTGTGATAACATCGAATTTGGTGTTGTGAATTTACCTTTCGCGATAGTAACATACCTGCTTTCTATAATTTGGTTTCTGCATGTCACAGTTAATACGATATCCACTGCGTGTATCATTGTTTTAACAAACAAACAATAAATAGATAAATAAATCAACATTCATATCTTGATGGTGTAATGAATACCGCATTTGATATTGTTAATTGATAATTGTTTATGCTTTCATTATGCTCATGAAGGTGTTTTCTAGTTTTGTTGACAATAACTTTATTACTTGGCATTATCTGTGGGGTATGCTCACTTCTTTACTAACTATTCACGTCATTCAAATATGAATTTTGAAATAGCCAACGAACCTTTCCAAACATAATGAATCGCCAACAATAGGCATACAACATTCTGTAATTACATTGCCTCATCCACTTGTAAACTGTAATTTCAGAAACTTTTGCTAAGCATGATTCAAAGGCTGATTGTATCATTTCTTTCGTTGTTTCATATTAGTAAGAGATATTCAAACGTTTTCGGATATCAACATAACTATGTCAACTTACCGTTGTCATTGATTATGTTAACTGGTGTCATTTTATTCGTAAAAAAATTATTTAATGGCACTGATGTCACCATAGCCAAACGTATATTCAATACTTGTATGACTATAGTATTGTCGGTATAAATGTTTACTAATTTATATATAACGTTGTTGTTGTCATGATGATCAAATATATATCTAATGACTTTACAACCAATCTTTAGTAGCTATCGTCAACAACAAATTATTGTTGGACCCCTAACTGATATAAAAAGAGGGGAGGGATGGGAGGGAGTTGATCACTGCACTTTAAATACGGATTATAAGAGTATACCTTTCATATAAGCGAGTGTTTTGTTTCTTAATTCCAACGATATATTTTAAACAGGTGAAGTAGTCACGTAAAAAGTACATATTTTTGTATTTCGTATTTCTAGTTATCATTTTGCTGCAGACAAGTTGTTCCAACAAAAAACCTTCAGTATACACCAACAGGTTTTCCAGTTATATTCATTGTTTTTAATAACCATTGATATTATTTTGTGTTTTATAAAAGACAGGACGTATTGTAAAAAAGAAATTTAAAAAAAAGACAAATACCCTCACAGAATACCTGGTTTCTAACCCCGGTGTTCTGTGTACGTAAATTTCCTCAAGGTATGTGAAAGTTTTTTGCTGCTTGGTTTTTGGGTCAAACTTCGATTAAGTTGGAATTGTCAAAAAGACATGAAATGGCTTAAAAATTGCATTTACCTTAAAATTGATTATGTCAGTTTTAATTGGCCATAACGAATTTAACAAACATGCATAAAATATCTTTTAATTTGACAGCAAACAACGTTGATTAACCATTGTAATATCTAATTAATATGCATTTAACAAATGAAATGATTTATAAAACAGCTTCACTTTATGACAGAAAATTCAATAAAGAGAACGTAATGTTTATTACGAAAACTTCTTTAATATATTCATGAATGTAATAATATATCTAACTGTGTCTGGTGTCACTTCTCTACGTAAGACTCCGACAAGCTTTCGCCTAACGACACAGTTATCATGACTAATAACGTACATGCACAACTGATGCAAATTTGATTTATAACAGCCATACGCTATGAATTTTAATAACAAGTATTATCATGTCGTGTCTTATAACTGTCGTTAAATATTTAATGCTCGACTCTCAAACAAGAGAGTGGTGTATGGGTTGAATTTAGAGCAAAGCAAAGTGATACGTTTACTCATTATTCAGTATAGTGAATAGCTGCCTGACCTTACTCTACTTGAACATAGATACTAACATATTTGTTTCCTGACCTGTGACGTTTTGGAAGTTTTTGATAAAGAATGCTGGTATACACAAATCGACATTTTAGCTATTCTTGTCAACTGACATGAATTGGAAAGTGACAATGCTGATGTTCTTCTTAAATTGTTAGCAGGGTAAATTATTAGAAACGGCCAGTTTTACCTTAGGTTAATATTTTTGAGGTATTAACCTGGTTTTTCTATTTGAAGAAAAAAACTGGTCAATATTGCGTTTATTACGTCATTATCATTATGATGTCACAATGCCCAAATGAACATTTCCTGTTATCATGATAAATATTATGCAATTCCAGACTTTTTGAAATAATTCTCTTATTCAACTTAAACATTAAGGACCTTTGCCTTGGTCAATGTGGTGTTGTACCGACCTGGTAAAATCTTAAATATTGACCTCGGGCTTCACTCGCAATATCCGATTCTACAAGGTCGGTATATAATAAGATATTGACCTCACCAAAGGTTCATAATTGTATACTACCATTTGGTAACAGTTCAATGCTTAAATATAGTAATGTTGACCCTTATACGCATGTATTGGCCAACACCAGTCTGGTCGACAGCATCTTCAAACATGCTATTGGCTTACCCATGAGAACAAATTATGGCCCTCAGCAACACAGGGCTTTTTGTATTGAAGAGCTTATCAGGATTGGTTACTGAGAAACCTTGTACTGTCCTTCAAGTTTTTCAACCTAAAGATATATTATCGCGATGAGTTGTCTTTAAATCACAAAAAAAAACACACAAAATTAAAACAAACAAAAAACCCAACAAACAAACAAACAAACTGGTTTTTGTCATGTCAATCGGATACTGTATAATGGAGGGTGTTTTATCAAGGGTTTGAGAACATACATTGAGGATGAAATCGTGAGGATGAATTGTGTAAGACTGTATTGGCCTGGTCATTCGCGTATAACCGTAGAACTTGAAGTTACTACAGACTCTTCATCACCAGCTGCTTACCTTGAATGATACTTACAATGTAACCATCAGGGACAGCTTACAAAACCAGACACGTCCTTAAATAGCTGTTAATAGGACGTTAATTAAAGTAAACCTAAACCTTAACCTAAAACGCAACTTACAGCCAAGCTGCATAAGCATGGTGATTTGAATTTCCTATTTCTTGATAGTAACCCTGCTTCCTCTACCAGAGGTGTTTACATGTCTCATTTTATTCGATAGTCAACTGATTACTCTCCTCATCATGATTTCCGTGACAAATGTTGACGACTACTGGCGGAAAAAAAACCTTAGTCCTTAGTTGCTCCATCGCGTTGACTTTCACATGTATAATGGAATAGTTGCATTCAATGCCAAATTTCATCATTTCCTTGTAAAGGGAAGAAACGAATTAAAGTTCTATTACATAACCAATACCAACGACATAAATGGCAAATGAATGCAAGTTCGGCCTCGCCTTTGTTGACCGCTCTATACAGTTCTCTGGAAATCCCTGTCAAATTAATGATAATTGTCTAAATATAACAGCCGTTATATTTTATACAAAACAAAGTAAAAATATCAAACACTTTGGTAATTATCTAAATATGAAAGCCGTTATATAAGCAAAAATATCAAACACGGCATAGAGTTTCAAGAGAATCAGGTTGAGTATTGTTTCAAGGGTTTCAAGTCTATATTTAGTTCGTATTATATTGATGATGAGGTAGAATTATGTTTCGTTTGCATGTCAGTATTATTTGTGCTTGTCTAGTTTATTAAAGTAGCTATAACTTTTACCAGAGTCATCTAACGCATCTGGTTACATACATACTTTCGTTTAAACTTCGAAGTAAAAAAAAAAAGTAAAAATATGTAAAATGTAAATATGTTACTGATGTATTCTCAGAGCCATTTTCTCTATGAGCGGAACTCTAAAACGATAACATCTTCTAAGTAGGCATTTGATCACTTGTTTATATTTACAAAGCAGTTGTCTTTTTGTTTTAGTTTTACAGTGATGACATTCTGTTCAGCATGGAATGACTCCTTCCGGTAATAAAGAAATTTATTAAATTGTACTTTTCTGTTTCAAAATTCTTTGACGGCTTCGTGTAACATATTCACACGCTACATACATTCATGCTGTATAACATATCTCCATGAGTCAACCTGTTGAATAGCAAAAAATTGGTCGTGGTGTTTTATTTGTTTTGAAATTGACAAGTTTTATGTGATGTAATATTTCACCACCACATGCAGCATTACAACGATCACTAATTACATATATATTTCTGTTATTCAGAACTTAACAACGACAGTTCCTGAATGAGTTCCTGTTTTACCTATGACGACAGAGGATAAGTGTTGAAGCGACACCAATACAGGTAACATTTCCAAAAAAGACTTTCACCAGTCTCTGTCATAATAAAAATTGTACTTTAAATTCAAGTTCTTAGGACATTTTACGACTTCTCTTTTATAGGAATAACAATGACGCTAATTGTCCTATTCCCTGTCCAAATTATGCACTTTTGTTTAGACATTTTGGTAAATATTTTATTTTTCATATCATTATTTTATAACTTGTTTGAGAACATTCAGCGTAGATATTTTATTAGGAACATTGTGTGGTTTATTCCAATATGGCAGGTCAGTAAGAAATAACCCGTTTAATTCGGTCGATCACTGTGTTAATGATTTTGGATTTCTATAATGCACAAATGTCATTTCAAATGTAAATAAATGTGAAAATTAAAGTCAGTTTTAAATAAAACGACGATGGTTCACGTTATTTGTGTTCTATTAGACGAGAAAACAATATAACCATATTATGATACTAGATTCTGTTAATAGGGTATCGTCAGTAGAAACGGCTTCCGTAGTAGGCTGTGAAATGTAATTTTTTTTTCGAAGTCATACCGTTTACAACGACTATAAATATCACATCAATGGATTCATTTTTATGTTTTTGCATCTTTGATTATTTATAAGGTAATTAAGCAAGAGAAATGATTTCTTAGAGGCAGCGTTACCATAATACATACTGTATTGACTGTCATTCTCTATCACGTTGGTTGTAACAAAAAGTACAATGGTCATAACAGGCTTACGAATAAAGGGGCAATAAAACAACTGGTAATTGTTGCATTGTAGGATTTCACTATCTGGAAAACAGAGCAGGGCAATTATTGAATGAATATACGTATATTTTATGGTTGGTCCGCTATAACAAAAATATGACAACCACCTTCTCCATATTATTATATTACTATGTGATACGGTGCGTAGCTGTGTGTAAATGTCTGGTACATTGTGTTACTATGTGATACGGTGGGTAGCTGTGTGTAAATGTCTGGTACACTGTGTTACTATGTGATACGGTGGGTAGCTGTGTGTAAATGTCTGGTACTTTGTGTTACTATGTGATACGGTGGGTAGTTGTGTGTACATGTCTGGTACATTGTGTTACTATGTGATACGGTGGGTAGCTGTGTGTAAATGTACTGGTACTATTGTGTATTACTATGTGATACGGTGGGTAGCTGTGTGGTAAATGTGTCTGGTACTTTGTGTTACGAATGTTGAAGACGGGGGGTAGCTTGTGTGTAATGTCTGGTACATGGTTGGTTTACTATGTGATAACGGTGGAAGTTGTTGTGTTAAGTTCTAATGTACTTTGTGTATATGTGATATGGTGGTTAGCTGTGTGTAAATGTCTGGTACATTGTGTTACTATGGGATACGGTGGGTAGCTGTGTGTAAATGTGTGTTACTTTGTGTTACTATGTGATATGGTGGTTAGCTGTGTGTAAATGTCTGGTACTTTGTGTTACTATGGGATACGGTGGGAAGCTGTGTGTAAATGTGTGGTACATTGTGTTACTATGTGATACGGTGGGTAGCTGTGTGTACATGTCTGGTACATTGTGTTACTATGTGATACGGTGGGTAGCTGTGTGAAATGTCTGGTACTTTGTGTTACTATGTGATACGGTGGGTAGTTGTGTGTACATGTCTGGTACATTGTGTTACTATATGATACGAAGGGTAGCTGTGTGTAAATGTCTGGTACTTTGTGTTACTATGGGATACGGTGGGAAGCTGTGTGTAAATGTGTGGTACATTGTGTTACTATGTGATACGGTGGGTAGTTGTGTGTACATGTCTGGTACATTGTGTTACTATATGATACGGTGGGTAGGTGTGTGTAAATGTGTGTTACTTTGTGTTACTTTGTGTTACGGTGGGTAGCTGTGTGTAAATGTCTGGTACATTGTGTTACTATGTGTTACTTTGTGTTACTTTGTGTTACTATATAATACGGTGGGTAGCTGTGTGTAAATGTCTGGTACTTTGTGTTACTTTGTGTTACTTTGTGTTACTTTGTGTTACTATATAATACGGTGGGTAGTTGTATGTAAATGTCTGGTACTTTGTGTTACTTTGTGTTACGGTGGGTAGCTGTATGTAAATGTCTGGTACTTTGTGTTACTTTGTGTTACTATATAATACGGTGGGTAGCTGTATGTAAATGTCTGGTACTTTGTGTTGCTATGTGATACGATGGGTAGCTACATTTACTTTCTTTGATACAAGAATCATCGCAAAATATATTATTCGTTTTTTTTATATTTTGTCTTGAGTTGATTCAATTCCATATCGAATTACGATTTACTCAAACAAAATATTTTTCAAATTTTAGCCAGCAAACATACTTCAAACCTAGCTTACTTGTTGTCAATACTTAATAACTCACCTGTACTCCATTTTATAGTATGGCAAAACGGATATTCAGTAATGTTATATAAAATGGAATACAGGTGATTTATAAAGTACAGCAAACTTCTAATGAAACGAAAATACCACGTTAACATAAGACCATAGACAAGTTATATAAGTTACAATGGACATGTGTCCATTCATAGCTCGAGAATGTCATTTGGAATTAACATGTGAACGGAGAATCAGAACTCCTATACATTTTAATGTCTGAATGTATGAATACTGAATGGAAGGAAATTGTAATCGCATATGAGCACACTTCTTATTAATGACAAGAAAGCGTGTGTAATTAAATTATACGTTGAAAGGTACGACGTGTATGACGAATGTGTTTCACGAAACATATCTCAACTACAGCATATAGCGGACAATCTGCTCTGTTGTCCGCTACTTTGACAACAAGATTCACTTTATTGCAGCATATAGCGGACAATCTGCTATGTTGTCCGCTACTTTGACAACAAGATTCACTTTATTGCAGCATATAGCGGACAATCTGCTATGTTGTCCGCTACTTTGACAACAAGATTCACTTTATTGCAGCATATAGCGGACAATCTGCTCTGTTGTCCGCTACTTTGACAACAAGATTCACTTTATTGCAGCATATAGCGGACAATCTGCTATGTTGTCCGCTACTTTGACAACAAGATTCACTTTACTATAGCATATATCCAACCATCTGCTCTGTTGTCCGCTTTGTTGACAATAAGATTCACTTTATTACAGCATATAGCGGACAATCTGCTATGTTGTCCGCTACTTTGACAACAAGATTCACTTTACTATAGCATATATCCAACCATCTGCTCTGTTGTCCGCTACTTTGACAACAACATTCACTTTATTGCAGCATATAGCGGACAATCTGCTATGCTGTCCACTATTTTGACAATAAGATTCACTTTACTATAGCATATATCCAACCATCTGCTCTGTTGTCCGCTTTGTTGACAATAAGATTCACTTTATTACAGCATATGCGGAAAATCTGCTATGTTGTCCGCTACTTCGACAGTAATTTCACTTTATTACAGCATATAGCGGACAATCTGCAATGTTGTCCGCTTATCGCCAGTATATAGAGGCCTATCTGCTATGCTTTACACTATTTTGACAATACTATTCACTTAACTCCAGTATGTAGCGGACTCTCGGTGATTACTAATAAATAGTGAAACAAGTTTAAGAAATAGTGATACCCGAGCCAATACCGTGAAATGTTCTTTAAATACATACTTAGGAGTTTTAAAACACAATTTATCTCGGCCGATATTTGTAAAGAATGCTATACGGACAAAGCTTGGTGAGGCCACGTGAGTGCGAGTGAGATATATAAGAAACACTTTTGCATAAAATTGAACAGAGCGCTTACAGATGACTTCTTGGCCTAGATTTAGCTATACTAGACACTTTGACACCAAAATTAAACATTATGAAGCACTGCCAATCTCTTTACTTAAGTTATTTCCTTCCTTAAAACCTGTGTGCTTCCATGGATAATAAAATGTCATTATCTAATGAATAAATAAATAATGAAAACAAAAACAGTAAATCAGTAGATGCTTTAGTTATGTAAGGAATGTGAAAAGGGAATGATTATAAAATGGTATTCCAATCAATAATCAGACTGTGTTTTTGTAGTTATATTAATCATTGTCTCAGGATATACTGATATAATATGCAGGGTTCTTCATGTGGCTATCAGACGGCAAACATGACTAATTGCATAATCTAATTATAAAATTAGAGCCCTGGAATCGTGACTATAGTAATAACTCGACACTGATCCCTCTCCCTCTTTTTGTGCCACTTCATTACATATCTCATTATTTTGAAACATTTTGGCGTCAGACATTTCTTAGACTTTTATTTGTTCAGACAAGAATGCTTGCTCAAGGACATCCGGTATAAGATTCCAAACTTCTTCACATTTTGTTCCTGCAATATTCGTATTTTATACCACAAAATTTTACATAATATTTGCATGAAATGCATTTAAATTTATAAATATCTATCTATCGTTTTTAGTTGTATTGCAGACCAAATTTAAAAGGACCTATCACAGGTTTTTCCGATTTCTTATCATATTATTCTTTGCCGTTACCATTCATTGTAAAAATATTGATTTATGTTCAAATTCACGTAGAACTATTTTTGACATGGTAACTTGTCATCAATAATCAATCTAGCTAGCTGATTAAAACCAACACCACCAACACCACCACAGCCACCAACACCGCCAACACTATCACAGCTACCAACACCACCAACACTATCACAGCTACCAACACCACCAACACCGCCAACACTATCACAGCTACCAACACCACCAACACCACCAACACCACCAACACCACCAACACCAACACCAACCAACACCATCACAGCCACCAACACCACCAACACCACCATCACAGCCACCAACACCAACACCAACACCAACACCACCAACACCACCAACACCATCACAGCCACCAACACCACCAACACCACCAACACTATCACAGCCACCAACACCACCAACACCACCAACACCACCAACACCACCAACACCACAACCCACCAACACCATCAACACTATCACAGCCACCAACACCGCCAACATTATCACAGCTACCAACACCACCAACACCACCAACACCACCAACACCACCACACCAATCAACACCACCAACCATCACAGCAGCCCAACACCGCCACACCACTATCACACTACCAACCACCAAAACCAACACCACCAACCCCAAACCACAAACAACCACACAACCAGACCACCACCCACCACCACACTACACACACACACCACAACCACACACCACACCAAACAACCACCACCACCACCCAACACCCAAACCCAACACCAAACACCACACCAACACCAACCCAACCCCAACCCCCAACACCAACACCAACACCAACACAACACCAACACCACCCCAACCCAACACACCAACACCATCACACACACCCCACCAACACCACCAACCATCACCCGCCACCAACACACACCCACACCAACACCACCCACATATCAACACCAACACCATCCAACCACCAGCCACCCCCATCACACACCAACACACAACACATCACACTCACCACCCATCCAACCACCAACACCAACAACATCACCAAACCACATCACAGCCACCAACACCACCACTATTCACCCCCAACACCCACAACCCCATCACCACACCACCACACAGCCACCAACACCACAACACCTATCAAACACCACACCACCAACTATCACAGCCACCCACCCCACACCAACTACCAATCACAACAACACACAATATCACAGCCCACCACACCACCAACACATCAACACCACCAACACCAAATTACACCACCAACACCATCACCTACACACTCACCCACCACTATCACAGCCACCAACACCAACACTATCACAGCCACCAACACCACCAACATTATCAACACCACCAACACCATCAACACCACCAACACCAACACCAACACCAACACCATCAACACTATCACAGCTACCAACACCACCAACACCAACACCAACACCAACACCATCAACACTATCACAGCTACCAACACCACCAACATTATCACAGCCACCAACACCATCAACACTATCACAGCTACCAACACCACCAACATTATCACAGCCACCAACACCACCAACACTATCACAGCTACCAACACCACCAACATTATCACAGCCACCAACACCATCAACACTATCACAGCTACCAACACCACCAACACCAACACCAACACCACCAACACTATCACAGCTACCAACACCACCAACACCAACACCAACACCAACATCATCAACACTATCACACCACCAACACCACCAACATTATCACACCACCAACACCACAACACATCACACCTACCAACACCACCAACATATCACAACCACCAACACACACCAACAACTATCACACCACCAACACCACCAACATTATCACAGCCACCAACACCATCAACACTATCACAGCATACCCACAACACACCCAACACTTATAAAAACCCCAGCCACCACCCCACACATCAACACCTCAACACCAGCAACCCCCACACAACAACACCAACACATCAACACACCACCACCAACACCACCAACACTATCACCCGCACCAACACCACAACAACCCTTAAAACCACAACACAACCACCAACACAACATCACACACCAACACACCATTAACACCAACACCACAACACCACCAACACCATCAACACCATCAACACCACCAACACCACCAACACCACTATCACACACCAACACCACCAACATCACCAACACCACCAACACCACCAACACCACCAACACCACAACACCTATAACACCAACCAACACCACACACCAACACCAACCCAACCAACATCAACACCACCCCAACACCACCAACACACACATCCACCAACACCACCACAAAACCACCAATCAACACAACAACACCATCACCACACACCACAAACATACACCACCAACCTAACACCACACCATCACCAAACCATCACCAACACCACCAACAACCATCACAGCACACCACACAACCACCAAACACCTAATCCACAATCAACACACACACCACCACCACATCAACCACTACATCACACCACACACAGCCACAACACCCACCACAAACACCATCACACCACCACACCATCACACCATCACACCACCACACCACCACACCACCAAACACATCAACAACCACCAACCAACAACCAGCAACACCAAACAACACCACAACTCACACCACCCCAAAACCACCACATTCCCACCCACAAACCCCAACACTCAAACCATCAAACCACACCACCATCACATCACCATACCAACCCACCAACACCATCAACACCACCAACACACCACATCACAGCTACCACACACCCAACATATCCTCACAGCACCAACACACCCACCATCACACTCTGACACAGCCACCACCTCACAACACCACCACCCCACACCCATCACACCACCAACACACCACAGCACCCACCATCACCCACCAAACCACCGCATCAACACCACCAACCACACCACCCCACACCACCAACACCACCAACCCACACACCACCCAACACATCACAGCCCAAGACCACCACACCATAATACCACCACACCACCAACACCACACAGTACTTCATCCACCACAAACACCATCACCCCACAGATCACACCACCAACACCAACCCCAACCCAACACCACCAACCAACACCACCAACACTATCACAGCTACCAACACCACCACTTACAACACCAACACCACCAACACTATCACAGCTACCAACACCACCAACATTATCACAGCCACCAACACCATCAACATTATCACAGCCACCAACACCACCAACACCAACACCACCACCAACACCACCACCAACACCACCACAGCCACCAACACCACCAACACCACCAACACCACCAACACCATCAACACCACCAACACTATCACAGCCACCAACACCACCAACACCACCACAGCCACCAACCCCACCAACACCACAACCTTCATCAACACCACCAACACCACCAACACCACCACAGCAATCAATACAACAGACATCAGATAGGGTCTTCCAGATCTTGTCCAATATCTCTTTGCAAAATAAGGAGATCATCTAAATATATCTTTACCGAATTGACCCAGATCGATTTCTCACCAATTATTTCATAATTTTCTTCAGATATTTTCAAAATTGATTAAAAATTGTTCTTAAACACAGGAAAAACAACAAAAATACAACAAGCTGTGATATTCTGATTAACCTGTTTGATAAGTTTTCTCTGATAAGAGGACAAGTTTCACACTTTGGTAAAACGTTTCTTGTCAAACTTACCTACATGCACTGACGCTTGTTTGACAATACAATGTAATGAATATCTAATTCATCTGTCAAGAAGCGTATTGCTTTTGTGTATGCAAGGAACACACATGTTCATATTTCTGATCTACTAGGGTAATAATGTTATATCGGGCCAATTACCAAATACACTACATTCATTGATCGTGTTCTGTTTTTCAGATAATGAAACCCTAAATGAATATCAAGATACCACTTATAATAAACTTACCCTTGCTGAATATTCAAAATATCACAATTACGAGCGGAATATGTTTTCTCTGTGCCATTAATCTCAAAGTTAATGCATATATTACACATTTAAAAAAAAGATTAGAATTTAGAACTTCAGATATGATAAACGAATACCTGACAAATCCCTTTTACGTTGATATCTGACCATTAATACTGAAACTAGAGACATGTTAATTGGCGCCCAGTAAGAATGACGTTAGTTCTCAGACCATTGCAAAACACTTGACAGAAGAATATTTTAACCAAATTGCAGCAGAATGGTGTTTATCGTTGACTGACTCTGTCGCATAACTATGTTAAAGCGTAAATTAGAAAATGTCATTGATTTATTTGAAAACCCTGACTTATAGATAGATCACCGACAAAGAGTAATTATGTTTGATTTAAAGAAAGAAATTGCTGTGCTTTGTTTAAAATAAAAAATAAAGATTAATAGTTACAAAATGTATGTTGTCACTACATCTTGTATGATATTGCCATCCTCCAAAAGTTACATAATGTATGATATTATCACTCCAAAAGTTACATAATGTATGATATTATCACTCTAACAGTTATATAATGTATGATATTATCACTCCAAAAGTTATATAATGTATGATATTATCACTCCAAAAGTTATATAATGTATGATATTATCACTCTAAAAGTTATATAATGTATGATATTATCACTCCAAAAGTTATATAATGTATGATATTACCACCCTCCAAACGTTACATATTTTATGATATCACCGTCCTCGAAAGGTTACATAATGTATGATATTATCACTCCAAAAGTTACATAATAATTTGTTTCTGTATTATGAGCGCCATTTATGGCGCCATTTTATGTATTTTTGTGAAAAAACCCTTAGATGTGCTGTGGTGGAATTTTCAATATACAACATCCCATTTATCTAGAAGTCAATCACGCCATCAGAGCAAGGTTCTTGCCATTCCAGGCAGATATTTTCAATTTAGTTCCCTTAAACTTCATACATATCCAATTTGTAAACTGTCCATTATATAATTACATCATAACACTACTTTTTATCTATAAATGTTACAGAATTCCTCAGCAATAATCACTCTCTCCCAACATCCAAAATGAAATCAGCATGTATCTTTTTTTTTTAAATCGCTGCTGATCTACATCTGCATATGACAGCAGTGATCTCAGGTCTTTTGTAATATATAATGCACATTATTGTCAATTCAGACATAATGTAATTAAATTGTCTAAATATAGTTATTGAAGCATATGGAAAATATCAAGTACATGATAAAAAGGAAAACGCAGTCACAATATTACAATGGTCTGGGAAGTATTTACTTTTCCAGCTCCTGATGTTTTACTTTGATCGCTTATTTTTGTCTGCAATTTTTATTGCCTTTCTGAAATTAATTTAAGTTCCGGTATTTATTTTTTATTTACGCACACACACACATATATACAAAAATGTTGAAGGTCACATAATACATGTAATGTATATCAAAACATAGTAATTGAGAATCTAAACAGTGAAATCGGTTGTGTTAAATGTAACGCCTTAGATTGTTAATTACTATTTTTTGATATACTTATTTTAACTCAAAGCAGTTTCAAGTTATTATCCGAATATACAAAGAATAATAGAACCCAATTATCATGTATAAATATTATTAATGACTCCGAGCTTAAACAAGTATCGTCTGACTAGATTATTACAACTCCTCGACACAATTGAAATGGCAGGCCATGTATAATGCTACCTGTACGCATGATATAATTAAGAACATCACGTTTCGCCGAGGGATATTTTGATATTGTATAAATTTATTTTAATAATTGTTTTATTGCATAATTCATTCCCTGTTTACTCTCGCTGATCCGAGTATAGTTGCCAGTTTGGAATGTTGACATGATGTGTCGGACAATCTAATGAAATCGCGTTTAATATATTTGTAAGATATACGTTATTAATGTTTATATACTATAACATATATTATTTCTACGTCCTAAGTGGAAAGAAAAATGATTTTAAATTTTGTATATTAGGCTTGGTCACGATATTACTTAGTTCCAAACTGACAAGTTAACAGTTTTGCTTTCTGACAAGTAATGTTCACCGAGAGTGATAGATTAAACTTCATGTGTATATGGCATTGTTGCTGTTATGGTATTGTGACGTATGATATTTTTATAATATACCTGTATATACATTGTATATAGCTAAAATGACAGGTATTAATGATATAATCTCTTAATTAGGTAATACGTGTTTTTATCATAAGTAGTCAATGTTTTGTGGCTACATTATGTCGGACAGGTGTGTATTTTTTTATATGTTTGTCTGCCGTGTTAATCTAGTGACCTGTTTTCCTTTGTGTTTTTATCCCGAGAGTGTTGTTGAATTGTCACCTTCATTACCGATCTGATTGATTTGACGCCCAGCCGACGCTACCTTGAAAAGTACTATATAAACAGAAACGACATGTCACTTTATAATTATAATCCTGGATTCCTGGCCCTTGGATAAGGTCCTTTCTGAGACATAAATAAAGCTCTCTGAGTTCATACATTTTGATCCGTGGTCTGGTACGAGGCTTTTCAGACAGTTATAATTTGGTATATGAATTCTAGAACCGAACATCTGAAGCACCTAGGAGCTTGGAACACAGCTCGTTGAGTATGACGTCACGGAAATTCCCTTGGATGATTCCGCTTCCGGGACACTGAGAATAAACAAACATGCTATTGTTATGATTGTGGTTTCATCTCTTTCCAAAAAAATGTCTCATTTAGAAGAAATTTGTTTTGCTTGTCACATTTTGAAGGGGCTGTTTCGGCCTATGGAGCAGGAGTTTCCAAACTCGGGTAAAGATTATCACCACCAAATCACTTTGACCTTGTTGTTGGGACCTGTTTTCACACATGTGGAAGTTATTGCACGCCTAAAAGTTTGTATTTTACCAAATTTAAATATATGTGCTTATTTTCGGTGAGCTGAAACACGCACAGTTCGTTTCATACCACGCATATCTATTTGTTGATCAATTTTGTACACTTGTTTCTTCAAACTTCTGCTCTACTAAGTATTTGGTACTGTTTATGTTGACTGAATGGAAACTTAGTGTTGACAATTATAATATGTTATTACTATGTCAATGGTTAAGTATAGCGACAGATAGGTAGAGGATGATAATGAAACAGCCATTGATGCTGAGAATGCTAACCTTGGTCGCCAACTGTCGTGTTACACCAACACAGTACTGATGTCCGCTGTTCGCTAAGCTCATTTGTGTACAAATACGATTTTTTTTATTAAGATGGAAAGAAGACAGCTGGGATCAGCTCTGAATAGCAGTAAGGTTTGAATGTGTGAAAATATTGCCACAATTACCAGCAACTTTGGAAAAGTAGTAAAAAGAGTGATATTAAAAGCCACAGTTTGCATTATCAAATGGGGATGTAAGGAGAATGTAGTATACATTGCTCTTTCGCGAAAGGTTCATTGAATCTAGGATTACCAAGGAGATCGACATAAACCGAAGACAGTACTCTCAACAAAGAAGTTTATATCACTACAAAAATGACCGTATCTACATGTTTGTTTTCGGGTACATGTTTAATTATAAGCAGTTGGTAACAGATGTCACAGATATGAGAGCTACTCAATGGAGCCTCAACGAAAAGCAAACACCGGGAATGACGTAATCGTTCTCAATAATATCATGAGAATCACATTAGATCATCATCATCATCATCATCATCACCACCACCACCACCACCATCATCATCATCATCATCATCATCACCACCATCATCATCATCATCATCATCATCAGGCGTCCGTCTTTCTGGCAACAACAGCTTTCAGGTAACTAAAATTAGTGATATTGCTAGAGTTGTGGACAATTGAAATACATACAGCTGAGCTAATAATACTGACTTGATCATAAATTGGGATGTTAAAACGTCAATCGAAGTATGTTGGGTCGGACTCTTTCATCAGTAAATTATAACATTTTACTTATTTTCACCTTTTGTTTAGTGAATATCTCAAATGCGAATGTTTTGATTTGTTAGGTTATTAAGTGTTTGAAGTTATAGCGGGATGAGTATGTAAAGTTTTTATCTCAAAACTTGTTTACTGGTTGTTAGAAAATGATATTGTCATTGGCAGCACAGAACGCGATATTTGCAGGAATCTGGTAGGAGCAAGTTTACAACCCTCGTGTATTCGCCTTGTTACAGCCACTCTGGCTTGTTTAACTTTCCGATTTTATTTGATTTGACTTTGACCAGACAGGAAGAATTGAGGTTTACGTACAACGTTCCTAATCTAATAGTGTACAAGTTGTTCACCGTAATCAGTAGCAAGGCGGCACTAACAACATTTACTTGATTTCTCTCAGTACCACGTTTTTCATCTCACATATTTGCTGGAGAAAAAAGGCTGATCTGGGATATCAAGACTTACCCCATAATCATGGTAGATAATTACTTGCCAAAAATACATAATCTTTGTAAAAATACATAATCTTTGTAAAAATACATAATCTTGATAAAAATACATAATCTTGGTAAAAATACATAATCTTTGTAAAAATACATAATCTTGGTGAAAATACATAATCTTGGCAAAAAATTCATAATCTTGGTAAAAATACATAATCTTGGTAAAAATACATAATCTTGGCAAAAATACATACTCTTGGTAAAAATACATAATCTTGGTAAAAAAACATAATCTTGGTAAAAATACATACTCTTGCTAAAAATACATAATCTTGGTAAAAAAACATAATCTTGGTAAAAATACTTAATCTTTGTAAAAATACATAATCTTGGCAAAAATACATAATCTTGGCAAAAATATATAATCTTGGTAAAAATACATAATCTTGGCAAAATACATAATCTTGGTAAAAATACATAATTTTGGCAAAAATACATAATCTTGGCAAAAATACATAAACTTGGCAAAAATACATACTCTTGGTAAAAATACATACTCTTGGTAAAAATACATACTCTTGGTGAAAATACATACTCTTGGTAAAAATACATAATCTTGGCAAAAATACATACTCTTGGTAAAAATACATACTCTTGGTAAAAATACATAATCTTGGCAAAAATACATAATCTTGGTAAAAATACATAATCTTGGTAAAAATACTTAATCTTTGTAAAAATACATAATCTTGGCAAAAATACATAATCTTGGCAAAAATATATAATCTTGGTAAAAATACATAATCTTGGCAAAATACATAATCTTGGTAAAAATACATAATTTTGGCAAAAATACATAATCTTGGCAAAAATACATAAACTTGGCAAAAATACATACTCTTGGTAAAAATACATACTCTTGGTAAAAATACATACTCTTGGTGAAAATACATAATCTTGGTAAAAATACATAATCTTGGTAAAAATACATAACCTCGAACAGTTTAAGCAAAGGTAGCGGCGGTATGACGTGTTTTATAACGTAATCAACATGGGGAAAAGAGTAACCATATAATTAGTTCTGGTATTTAAATACCGCTGTGGTCTGGAAGGACTGGGGATTATATTGAATATAAATACGCTAATAGACACTGACGAATCTTTGGATTATTTGATTACATCACGATAAATATTACAATACTATGTTGTATGTCAATTGATGGAAATACAACTTTAGTATTAGTATTGGGACCTGACGGAGATTTGAGACGTCGATATAATAGGAAGCGACCACAACAAAGGGACAACTTTTAAACTAATGAGGTCGTAAGATACATGGGATTCCGGTTATTATCATTCGAATATTTAGCATAAGAATTTCAACCTTTGCATCTTTATTGATAAGATTTGGACATCTAGATACACTACAGCTCCGCTAACTCGAACTCCAAGGGACTATGTCAATAGTTCGAGGAATATGAGGTATTCGAGTTATGAGAAGTTAGTTTAAGATCGTAATGTATTGATCATATATCATAATAGGCACATCCATTACAAACGATATATAAGCAGGTTGTCGGGACAAAGACAACAGTTTGACAATAGAAGGTATTCGAGGAGTGCAGGTTCCAGTGAGTGAGGTTTTTCTATAGTTATAATATTTTGTTGTGATTTGACAGATGTGTTTGCATGGTATGTATTACTGTATCTTCTGCTTTGCATTGTGTGTGTGTCACGTAGTATGTGAGTATATATACGTAATGACTTGTTCAGACTGACAAAATTAAATATTGACATCATCGATATACAACATCTGTCGATACACCGAACCTGTGACGGCTCAAAAATGTGATAATATTGTGTTCGTCATGGAATATATAGATGATATAGTAAATCAACCATAACATTGAGCAGCGTCTGTAGAAAGGAATATATGTTATATATAGATACAGAACATGTCACATAAATAATGTATCTGCATAATAGATATGATATATTGGTTAAGGTCCCATAGCTGACGCTGTGGACAAAAAAATGTGTAAATTAGGAAGGAAATTTAAGATAAAAAAGGCGCAACAAATTCACAGCATTGTCATTGGTCTAAGTGCCAGTGATGTAATGGTCTGTAACCACTACTAATAGGGAACTGCGGATAGTTGATATTTGATATACGGATAATGTCACACATACAATCTAATACATTAAAACATCACATGTTATACTGACATACCATTGGCTACACAGTGCGGTCAATTTATATATGTTATAAGGACCTAGTCATCCATAGAAGGTTATATGTTATTTCTACAGGATCCTAGTGTAAACATTTATAAATAAGATATATTTTTACATAACTTTCTTTACCTTATATAAGTATATGTTTGGGGACTACACGGTTGCACTTTAATTTCATTCAAATTCTAAAGGTAACGCAATGAATTTTGGTCACCACTTGTTATGACCGAAATGAACTCGAGACTTTGTAAAATAACGAATACAGTGTGAATGATAAAATATAACGTGAGGGGGAAATCGCAAACAAAGCAATATTAAGTTGATGTATTGTTTTTGTTGAGGAAAAGACGCTTTTCGATAAGCAAGTTATATCTTTATAATGCTAATTGATATCTTGCAAGTGTCACCTGCTTTGTACTCGTGGCAAATAAACTGCTATATATAATCAATTTAGACAGATGTTATTAAACGACTTTTATCATGCGGAAGTAACGGAAAGTTTACCAGAGAGCAGTTAACTCCACCGACCTCAGTCCGTATTAAACAATTGTTTTGGCTCCGTCATTTTTTAAATGATACACATAATAATGCATTTTCGCTTTAAATTGATGTTTTGTGGTGTATTACTGTAATACTGTTGTTTGTAGATCTACATGTACCATGAACAAAAAACATACAGATCAGATCCCTTGTTTAATTATAGTAAATTACATTAATAAAGTCTCTTGAGATCTATTTCAGAAATGACAGAATCCCGATCAATTTTTCATCCTTACTTCAAACAAAGTATTTTAATAAAAACAATTGATTTGCCCAGACTGTACGACTCATTGAACCTGGCAAGGCAATTCATCTTCTGTAGATTGATGATATCGCCTATAACGGAAAAGTTCTAAAGAACCAATATGAATTATCAACGATTTTCTAATAAACTGGAGTGTAATAATGATCATAAGATTTCTCAGTATTTGACATGGTAGATAATTTTTTTGTATAATTGATTTCCAATATACAATAATAGTGTTAATAGCGGATATTTTATAGTATTGATGAATATGAATTTGAGGAAAAGTCCAGGCATTCCCCCCCCCAAAAAAAAATAAACTCCTTTTAACAATTAACAATTTATCTTTAGAGTGTTCTATTTCTGTGATATAATTAGGAACAAAGTGAACACGATTTATAATATTCCACCAATTTGCACAACACAACCTGTCATCATAAACAAAATAAGTTGTGGCAACAATGATAAATGGCATTTCTACCATAATGTGAGGTCGGAATACTTTTTATGAGGTAATAAGACATTGTATAGACACTTACTACAACCGTACTGGACATTTCTAGTCATTTAGAATGTACAATAAGATTAGCGGATGTATAATGTATGCTTTCTAATATAAGATATTTTAATTTCAAAATACATTCTTCCTCATGTCTTGCATATAACTAAACTGAATCGTGCTAAACCGAAAGTAACGTTGTCTATTTGATGCATAATTATAATAGCGGATCTGACTTTCAATAGAACCGCTGACAGCTTATTACACGGGACTGTCTTGAAAGTTAAGACATTCACGTTTTGATGGGTCTTGTCAGCTTGTGGTCAAATACAACTTTTAAAAGCGTGACTTCATGTATATATATTGCGTTTTCTTGTTAAAATGTCAGCTGATGGTATTCCATCATTTCTTTATTACCCAAATGCAGTCTTATAGTTAGTAGTTACGGGGCCTACATCAACATTGTTTACGATACACCAGTCTATGTAGACAGGGACGTTTAGACATAGGTATAGTAGGACAGAGACAGAAACCCAGTGTCCTGGTACACGAAGGTGAGAGTTCAACACTTGACGTCCCGGCAACTTTTGTGAAACCTCTGCAAATAATTTGTCAAATAAAGGATAATGTTTAATGTATTTATGTCAAAAACAACATCAAGGACCATTCAAGGGTAAAACACAGCAGCAACAGCAGCAGCAGCAGCAGCAGCAAGCAATAACACTAGCAGCAGCAGCGGCAACAACAAATACATATAAAATATCGAAACGTTTTCAGTAAGATGGTTAGCATTAAGATATCCCCGTAGAGTAAATGTCACAACTAAATCGGTTTCACGTGAACTTATGTTAACATGTTACTAAAATTGATATGCATGCACAAATATTGACACAACCAGGGCCCAATTGTTCATAAGATGGTTAGTCCAATGACTTGATTAGTGAAAATTTCATTTGTCGTTTACTTCAAATCCTGTTTATATATATTCCTTAAAATAAGCAGGCAGGAAAAGACTGAGGAGTGCTATAGTTTGGTAAAATTTTGTCAAATTAGTTATACCAGATATAATTTTATCGGGGGCTTTAAAATTGTTGTTAAACTGCGATTAGCCTAATCACCTTTGCAACAACTGTGCCATGGTCTTTAATTATGTATACCGATAAAGATACGTTTGTTGCCGTTGTTTTGGTGACAACTTGCTTTTAAGGAAGAAGTTATGTGATATAAAGACTGAAGATCTTTTTTTTTTAACTCTCTTTAATTTCTAACACAAGTGAACATTAAGCTTTTTTCTTCTCCGTTTTTGCCAAATGCCTAAGTAAACTAAGAAAGCGGTATGTTTTCTACTTAAGCACGAAACGACAGAATATTAATGTAAGGTATATGTATGCTGTTTAAGCAACCTGTCATCTGAAAAGAAGAGTACTTGCTATTATACAAAAAAAAGGCTTTAATACAATTAAAACTGTTGTCTTTTGATGAGAGGTCATCGAATTTCCAATAACGATTGTCAAATCCTTAACGTATACACCATTTTCTTCAGGTTAAGGGGATAAGTTATAAATTATTAAAACAAATTCAATATCATAGACACATAGATTAACTCCTGAATCCAGGATACACTTTTCATAGACTATAAACAAACTATGATAGACAGCTGTTAAATACAGACATGTTACGGAAGGCAGTGTAAATTGAAAACAATTTACTACTCACACGCATTGTTATTTTTAACTGCCGCGAAAATTCCTTTCGGCAGTTGGTTGTGGAAGCTGAGTACCTGCATCTGTAATATAACGTCTAAAGTCACGTGGTACTTCTTTCAAGTATTTAATATAGCATTCAACTTTCTATGCAACCAAAACGTAATATTATAGTAAAAACCAAGTAAGTGAAATTAAGCGTGGTAACATGGCTGAAGCTTGGACTTTAGGCTTAGAAATTGTTATATAAAAAATCACAATTATTTTCAATGAAATTTGTCTTTATTTTATGAATAATTGAAAGAATAATAATGTATTTCGCCCTTCACCAACCTGTTGATTTCTATATAGCATGCAGTACCTCTTATCTGTGTTCTACCAGTTATGATTGATCAATTAATGTTATTCCTTTAGAAGGTAATTTTATTTGTCTTTTTTTTTTCTGTGACGTAACAACTATGGAATGTTACCTTCCTTTGACGTGGGTTTTTTCCTTCACAAGGTCGTCTTGCACTGGCGAAAATCTCCTCTGAAAGACAAGCGTCATCTTTTTAACTGCAATATTGAATAAATATAAGTAACTACTGCAAAAGAAGTCAATAGTTTTCACATCTGTGATTGTTACCATTTATCATCACAGAAGAGCAAATCCGTATTCGTCATGACCGTACGATATCTTTATGTAATCAGAAAAAAAGATACAGATAAAATCTCCATATCAGAGTAATAATTACCGATTAGGGAAACAGATGTTATGCAGTGTTAATTAGCTCATTGGGTTTATTAGTCTTTGTGTTCAGATGGAATTATATGGCCGAGTGTTTTGATTACGTCATCATATTTCATGGCATGAACGTAATTGAAATCAAACGCAAAAATATATCATATAGAAATTGCCAAATTAAATCAAATGCAATTATGACAGATTATGTGCACTTTTTATTTTATTTAGATTAATGATCAATCATAATTAAACAAATGGTCGTTTGTTCGATGATAAAACATACTCAGTATACCTGGTATATGATATTAATCATTATGTATGTATATCAATGAACAAATATCTACTATTGCTTACATTAGCTTATTGTCATTTTCAATAATTTCAATGTACATTCTCTTTGTCGTTAGGAATGCGTCTTCAAAGGTAAATCAAATGTGTTTACGTCATAGTAAGGTGAGATGATAAGAAAGGTAAATGTCACGTGTGTCGGCAAATTTCCGGGAATTCAATTACTAAATCTAGAAAACACTCGAGTGTTGTGTATGGTTGGCTGCGTGTTACTCTACTACACCAACTCATATGAATTATTTCAGGGCTTACTTACTTAGAAACAAATCTAAGATCGTTGTACAATTCCGTTACACGGAAATATCCCGTGGCAGCTATATTGATGACAATGATATGGTATTCCAATGTAAAAACCATTGCTATGATAATGGTACGGTGTTCCGATATAAGTTCCATTGTGATGACAATGGTATGGTGTTCCAACATAAAAAGCATTGGTATGACAATGGTTTGGTGTTCCAACATAAAAAGCATTGTTATGACAATGGTTTGGTGTTCCAACATAAAAAGCATTGTTATGACAATGGTATGGGGTTCCAATATAAAAAGCATTGTTATGACAATGATTTTGTGTTCCGATATAAATTGCATTGTTATATATATTTATATCCTAGACACAATCCGACGATATTTTGAGAAATTAAATTTTCACTTATGATCGAAAAATATGGTTACGGCATTTCCATATTATTTAAGGCTAAACTTTGAAGTAAAATGATTAAACGCAATGCAATTTTCCTTTTTTTTGTTCCATCTTTGATAATCTATTTATTATCATAATTGCAAATTTAGCATTGTTTTGTTCTTAGTCATTCCTGAAAATATATGGTGCATAATTAAACTTCATAAAAATTACTAGTGTACTTTTAACCTTCACAAAAAGTATAAGTCGTTAGATGAAACTATATTACTCGTTATATCCGAAATTTATTTATAGTAATTTTCATCAATGTTTGCCGTTAGCTCTACCATTAAATACTCAAAAAAATCGTTACCAATGACCCATCTTTAATAAAAATAGTGTATCAAAGAGGAATTCACTCTGAGATCTAGAGGACAAATTATCATTACGTCATAGTTAGGTTATATGGTGAATCATGCAAATATCACATGGACATGAATATTCATAATTCTCCTGGACACTCATATAAATGATGCTTCCTCAAGGACATGCTCGCAACAGTAATGTGGAGTATAATAAAGAAAAAAGAACAATTTCTCAGGATATGATATTACATGTCAAGGATGCACAGGTAATGAATTCGTGTAGGCAGGATTGTATACAAGACAAATACAATTTATTTGCACCTTTCAAAATAAACTGAGTGTTGGATACTGTAGCGTCAAAATGAATAAAGTTGCGCCATCCAACTGTTTGTCCTTCTACGACCAGTCAGTGACGATAAGGCCTTGAATGTTGGTCAAAGGAGGCTATACAAAAAAAAGAGGTATGAAAGAAAAATCAAAATCTGAATCGAGAGGTACATGCTACAAACAAATCTACACACTCAATATTTTCAGCTCACCGAACTTATCATATCATTAAATGATTGCACTCAGTGTTGTAAATATGAATGAATTTAGGAATATGCCTAAGTAGGCAATACCAAAAGTCCAGTGCAAGTAAGCCTATGCCCCAGGTAAAGTGTTTCAGGTAGTGTAGGAGATTAAGCCAGGATAATCTTTTTCTTTGATGAAGGTCGGGGGTCAAAATGTATGTAAGAGTGACCCCTGTTTCATACACGACTCATGGGTTCACCCAGGTGAATCCCCAACCAAAGTACATGTATGCAGTTCGAGTGACAAGTGCAGGAGATGATGGCAGAACAGTTAGAAGTGGGTTAAAATTTAAAATATAGGTCAAAGTGACCTAGTTTTGACACACAACACACCACCACCTCACACAGGTTTGTTTGTTTTGTTTGTTTTTGTTTAACGTCCTATTAACAGCCAGGGTCATTTAAGGACGTGCCAGGTTTTGGAGGTGGAGGAAAACCGGAGTACTCGGAGAAAAACCACCGGCCTACGGTCAGTACCTGGCAACTGCCCCACGTAGGTTTCGAACTCGCAACCCAGAGGTGGAGGGCTAATGTTAAAGTGTCGGGGCACCATAACCACTCGGCCACAGCGGCCCCTCACACAGGTGAATCCATGCTCAACGTATTTAATTCCACTGACCAGTACTGTAGGAACTGGAGCATGGCCAAACATTTTCGTTAATGTAGATCAAAGGTCAAAATGTAAATCAAAGTGATCTATTTTTGCAACATGACACACTGCTTCACCTACGTGAACATATGCCTCAATTATAAATATATCCAGTGACTAGAAGTGCATGAGCCCGGATATTCATTTTCTTCAATTCAGATCGAAGGTCAAACTGTGGTTGAGAGTGACCTACGTGTGTTACGTGACCCACAAACGCAAGTAAATACATGCCCTAAGTATGAAGTACTGTAAGAAATCGACTGACATACTCTTTTTATCAATATACGTATTGCTAGACTAAACAAAATGATGAGAAATTATCAGACAAAATTACCTATATCCACCTATTAAATCCGATTTAGTGAATTTACAACGAACGTAAGGAGGGAAGAGTACATTTCAACTTTTCTGTGCATAATAGCATAATAATGTTTGATTTGCTAAATATGTAAAGTGTACTTTTGAAATTACACAATGTACTCTTCTTGGCTGCATTTTTCAGGAAAATGACGTTTGTAACCTCTGCCAAATATGTAGGTCGTTCGTTTAACACCGGGTGTGACAAGCTAAATCACTTTTAAAAAATGTTTATGTCAAAAAAACACTTTATATCTGACTTCTTATTAATCGTGTAGTACTGTAAATGCTATTTTGGCCTGGCTTTATTCTGGAAGGTTTACAATTGAAACTAAAAGCGCAAAAAAAAAAAAAAAAAAAAAAAAAACCTTGGTAAGAAAAGTTATTAGACATCAATTATTGATTTCCTAATTTACATCTACAAAGTCGTAAAAAACATCCAAAAGAATATATTAAAGGATTTTTAATCTAATTACTATCATACAATGCTTGCTTCGATTAATTAATCTGTGTATGTTTAACTTTCTTATCCGCAGGAAGTCAATCTTTGGCGAGGTCATTTAAAATGAACCCAATAAGATAGGCTACCATTTGAGAAATATCTTAAATATATAGGTCATAGTAAGGTTACCTTCCAGTGGGAGCGTAGGTCACGGTAAAGTTTCCCTCTAAAGGCAATGTTTTAGTAAGAAGTGGCCAACCAATGGTCACAGTAAGGTTATCTACCAAAGGGGACGTAGGTCACAGTAAGGTAACCTTTCAAAGGGGGATGAAGGTCACCGTAAGATAATCTTCCAAAGGTGGGATAAAGGTCACAGTAAGGTTACCTTCCAAAGGAGGATGAAGGTCACAGTAAGGTAACCTTCCAAAGGTGTGATGAAGGTTACAGTAAGGTTACCTTACAAAGGTGGGATAAAGGTCACAGTAAGGTTACCTTACAAAGGTGGGATAAAGGTCACAGTAAGGTTACCTTCCAAGGGAGGGATAAAGGTCACAGTTAGGTTACCTTCCAAGGGTGGGATAAAGGTCACAGTAAGGTTACCTTACAACGATGGGATGAAGGTCACAGTAAGGTTACCTTACAAAGGTGGGATAAAGGTCACAGTAAGGTTACCTTCCCAAGGGGACGTTAGGCACAGCGATTTTACCTTCTAAGGGGGACTAAAGCATAGTAAGGTAACTGATGATTTCCTTGACTACATAAAATAAATGAGTATGTACATTTTGGTAATGATGCAAATTACTCATCAGGTGTTTTTCATTGTTCAAGCTTGTCGTGATTAACCTAAAAGTTAAATACCATAAAAGAGAGATGATTAAAATAGTTTTGCGAATGTAAAAGAAAATATGCAAAATATATCATTGTTGACAACTACCATCATTCTTAGTATAGCAATGTCTGGATGTTAACTTACACCTGAAACTTATGTTAGATCATCAGATACTATCTTGTACAAGGCGCCTGTCATGTTCCTTATGTAACATATATAACAGGTAGCTATCGCTACATAGAAAAAGCAGTTGGTTCATAGATTTGTTTAGTGAGAAATCAATTACCTTGATCCGAACCAGAGGCGGGGTTTACATACCTGTTCTTTTCTTTGTAATGTGTACAAGAATTGTGGCGTAATAGGTCATTACAGAAGACTGATATTAACCAAAACACCAAGTTAATGGTTTAATCGACTGTAAACGTCACTCGATTTGTTCTCTCGTGTATATTGTTTAACGATTTTGTTTCTTGAGAAGGGTTATTTAGGAGTAGAGTGGACTTTTATTATAGAGAAAGATTGCATTAATCGCAATTTAGTCTGCCAAGTATGTGCAAGAGAAGGAAACACAGACAACATGTGGAAGGGATTTCAATAGCAAATAAGAAAATAATTATCTTGATATCGGTCTCAGTATACTTCAGATTAGCACTTTATTGGTACGTAGGGTTTTGAAAAATATATTATCGCCATTATCTTTTCCTTTGGAACGCAATGCATTTTCATAATATGTAAACGAGGACATTCACCTGATACAGTTAAGGAGATGTACGGCAAAACATGTTAGCATGCTAAGCGGTATATAAGGTTCCATACCAACTATTTGAAAGCCGCCTTCTGATCTACAAGACATAACTATCTAATGTATTCAATATATGTCTTATACACTTCAAACCGTTTTATACGCCGTTTTATCCTTTGGATTGTTTGATGTTGTGTTTTTGTTTAGCTCCTTTTTAATGAAGAATAATCATCAGCTTTTTTTAGCATTGCTCAAGCTTGTCACAATTAACCTTGAGTTAAACGTCATTTTGCACAGATGATTAAAATGCTTTCCTTATATGAAAGTCTTGGCAAAACATCACAATGTGTGGCAATGTTGACAGCTATCATCATCAGAAATACAACTTTGGACAACACCTGCAATTTTTGTTACATTTGTAGATCGTCAGATCATATTTCATATAAACGCATTTTAGTTATTCATGGTCCCAATGTCAATGTCATATGAAGACGGGTGTTAGGACTATACCAATAGTAAACAAAAGCAAGGAAAACAATCACATATTAGCCGTAAAATCATACGTGTGACATGTGTATGTTATTGGTGTTACCCAATATAACTTTGAAAGGCAAAAATATCGCGATGGTTGCATCAGATTGTTTCCTCAGATTCTTAGCTTTAATGAGACTTCCATTATTAATCTATTCGTCTCTTATGCGATGTGAAGACAACATTCTTTCCTCCATTCCTGAGATACAAAAGCATGAAAAGAAACCACCAAGGACCCATATGAGAGCAGACTATGTACAGTGCTTTGGAAAGAAAGCTTTCCCTTTTTCATTAATAAAAGAAAAAAAGAACCGAGGTCATCGAAAACTATAGGCACTGTTAACTAGAAACGTATTCATCGACATGGGAAACATATTAGCACAACACGTATCATGTGAGGAGAAAATGACTACTAAGAAAGGGAAAGGGTAATTATGACGTCACATAAGCTTTGTTTGTTTGGTATGCAATACAAATAATGCAACATCTAAATATATGCACGATTAAAATTTTCTGAATAACTATCATTTAAATTCTTCTTATGTGTGCTATTTTTGGCATAATTATAAAACCATTTGTGAAAGAAGATTTTGATGTATATTTCAACATTGAAATATTTCTGCCGACATCCTTCATCACACTAATTGCATCTGTGACATAATGTTCTCTTCTTGACACTTTTAATGCATAAAAAGGTATGTTTTTAAACATTACCTGTCTTCTTTCTTCCTACTTAGGAATGTTTTTTCTTAAGTGAAAGATACATTGTTCTTAGATGTTTCGATTTGCAACATACACATTAGCAGAATACGACTGTTGATATAGCATATACAATTGTAAAGGTTTGAATCGATATTGAATACTTCAACAATGCAAACAAAAAGAAAACACACTCCAAATCAAACAAGGCAAATGTAGGTATACATAAAATAATGATATAAAACATCACTTAAACATAAATCACATTCAACCACCCCGCAGGAATGGCTCATACTGAAGTCTTTTCCCTATTAATTGCGTAAAAGTATCCCCTTCGATCAATTTTCTGTTTTTCTTTTTTCAGACTTCTTATTGCATTTTGATCCTATATTTTCTAAAATGTCAATATTGGGTCACACTATGTCTATAAAACCCCATATTTGATGATAATCTAACTCTCAGTGTACTTTATCGAATATATAAATGGAGTTTGCTAGCTTTAGTCTCCAGATGGTATTTTTGCATTTATTTATTTAATTATTTTTTTATCAGAACTCGGAAATTACGCACTGCAATGGATATTTTATTTCATGAACGTAATATTGCAGCATCGGGCTTTAGAAGATTTTTTCCCGAATTCAAATCATTTTTTTTACATAAAGTGCGTCGGAGCACCACCTTTTTATTCCATATGCCAGAAAATCTTATTCCTGAAAAGTGGTCCTCTGATTCGCTAGAATAAAACAAAACAAAAACAAAACAAAACTTGTTGATGAAATATTTTATTTTTTGCATTAGCGAGACAGACTATTAATGACGATATTTACTTCATTTGCCAAGAAGTCTGTTTAGCTCATATTGTACAGCCACCGATTAGCAACATTAAGGTTCAATGTTCGAATCACCAATATTTCTATATCTATATTTTGTCGTTTCTTACTACCATTTAATTTTTCTTGTTCATCTGTGAAAGATATTTTCAACATTAAAAGTATATTTCATATAAAGTGTTTAGTGTAAAGAAAGGAATGTCGCGATAGCAAATTTTCACCTTGATAAAATAACCAATAACTCCATATTCGTTTCTAAACAAACTGCAAACAAACTGCAGTAGATAACATGCACAGCGTACCAATGGATAATGGCGATTTAATTTTGGTTATGTGGGAATCACAATAGGTCACGTGATGCTTTACCTCTAAATTTAGCTTAGACAATCGCTGTACGTGACCTAGGTCAGGATAAGCGAAAACGACCTTTATTTTTTTTTTTTTTTTTTATAAGTAATTGAGAAATCTTCACTTTATAACTTAAGTTTATAGTGCTATATAGGTTGTCTCCTTAGCATGTTGAACTACAGCATTTAGTTTCGTATTTCTTTTGTAAGTCCTGAAATCTCTAGAACTGCTCTATACTTATAACATACATGTGTGGCGTACTCAGCTCCACACATGCTTGGCGTTAACGATCTGATGCACAATTATCATTTCGATAAATGAAACAGACATGTGACTTACTCTTACGTTTAGTTTCGTATTTATTCTGTTTTTGTCAGCATATGTTTTATTCCGGAAATACTTCGACTGATTTATAGACGGCTTTCATGTCATATCATTCTGTAAAGCAAATATATAACGCTTTTTAACATATACAAATCTGACATAATACACACGTAAAGTTTTGTTGCAAAAAGCAGCAATTAATATAACCATATCCTAATGCCATGATCTACTTGGGAATGAGGCTGACCGGTAGTTACAATTTAAGCTTCTTTTCATCCCTTGTTTTTCAGCAGTTCTTGTGTTTTGAAAGCAGAATTTTATCGTTGCGGGAACATAAAAAGAATATGTCTATGGCATCACGGTGTATTGTAATGGGCACCTTGTTATGTGGCATCCCCTGAGCCGGGGGTAATTTGTTCTATTATTTTCCTTATTTTTGTAATATCTTCAGAAAAGGAGACACTTTCAATTACAAAAAACTCATGCGAAAACAAAATGGATGTAACAGAAGAGAACGCGGTAACACAAGGTAGTATTACTCTTGCCCCGTTTTATAGTATCAACGTTATCAGTCGAAATAAGGAAACTGATCAATCCTGTTAATAATTGATTAGTGATATACTAATTAGTGGTATTGATAGCGATTATCACAAACGTGAAACAAGTGTCAATGTAATAGATTCATTTAGTATTTCACTTTTAGCCAGTGATTTTAAAAAGATGCAAATCGAAAATGACAATTAAAAAAGGGAAATATTTTGTAATATGATAACTACTTTTTTTTCAATCGCGAAAAAAAGTGAAAATAGTCCTATTCAGCCACCACAGGTAACAATTCTATATGAATTCTCAACTTTGACTTTGTTTTCTATATCTTTCATGTCAAAATAGTGCTACTATGTAGACGATCTAATAATAAGTACAGAATCGAAATACGTTAATCAGCCATGGCATGTAAATTGCACACGCAAAATGAATTGTTTGCAAAGCATGGTGTATTTCAATCTAATTAAAATTAGACTTGTAATTTCCGCTTCCCTACGATAATCTATAATACACTAACTTGTATTACAGTGTATCGTAGAGGAACGGAAATTACAAGTCTAATTTTAAGTAGATTGGGTGTATTTATGCATTATTTTTTTACAACAATGTTTCAAAAACAATGTATAATTTTCTTCACACCCTGACTATAATAACGAAGTCACAACTTTAAGTAAATAAACAAGTGTAAAATACAAACAAAAATATAATTAAAAATCTAGGTCAAATCCTGGTTTGGTAAAATTTTTGAAATGAAAGTTAGGATGGTGAAAAGGGAACCAATAAGTACATCAACAAGCACCCAACACGTTTTATTTTAAATATCACAAGGAAATAAGTTATTTCCAATCGGTTTTATGATGTAGACCACTGAACTCTCCCGTGGTAATCAAACTTCATCTCTGAAAACCTTGTAAACATCAATGTTGAAAATTCCATTATATTAAATATATTTACACTTTATATATATACACTTCTGTAATGTGAAATGATAATGGATATCGGTAAATGAAAAACGAAAATTTTTGCAATGTCATATATCGTTTAATATCTTCGTTTATCACATGACTACCGTTATATACGGTGTCATAAACCCATCACATAAATTTTCTTTATTACACTAGTGTAATAACACCTTTCGCTACGCTGATTGGCTGGTTCCGTGAGAACTGTATTCATACGCGTGGGAACGACCTACTTCTTTTTACTACGACTCGTAAAAATGGCGACTAGTGCTTGTAAACTTTGAAAAAAAATTAACTGAACGACAAATTGGTCTATCAACATAACATATTGTACAATCAAAGATAAAATCCAAGATAAACATCCTAAGTTTTTTAATTATATTTATACTATAAGATGTTAATTAGGCCTGGCAAACATCTATTTTATGACCCCTAGTAACATATTTCAACTCCGATAGAAAATTGCGGTTGCGTTGTCCGATGAGACATATCTAGTCTAGATTCTTTTCAAATAAACAAATAATAACATTATTTAATAAAATCCTCATGAAAAACGGCAATGTAGTTTGTTACAACTTGCCTTCAACGGTTACTCAGAATAACATGCTGACACTGTCGTCGACAAACACGTGTAATGTCAAAACAAACAACACTGCCAACAAATCGGCATCCAAAGTCGCTTTTCACGGCAGTCTGAACACAATGTTCAGTGGGAATATTCACGGTGGAACATTTCACATCTCCATAAACTCCCACGAGGACGAGGATAAACACAAAGCAGTGAAAAGGCGCCGTACAATGGTTCTGAACGACAGCGACAGCGAATAGACATTTGTACAACGAAGCCTCCATTATCGCGCCAAGTGACGTCACGGCTTCGTCACATCAAAAACAGTCGCTCATGAACTTTCAAACTAAAATATTTTCCTCATTGTTTCAAACACCAAGGACAATTTATCTATTATAGATTAAATGAAAAAATGCTGAAATTTTGTTTTGAGACGTGTATTTAATAAAATGAATCCTTTTCAAGAGTCAGTTGTGTTAGAACTATTTCTTCTCTCGTCGGTATAATTGACCTACTTCGAAGGTTCGGGTAATTTGGTTGAGATGTGACGATTCAAGGCAAAAGAGAAAATCAGTTTTTGATGGGGATCGATGAAAGAAAACGTCATATGATAAAAAGAATCTGTCATTCGTTTCCCTTCATATTAGATTTATGATACTCGTTTAGAATTTTTTATTTTTGCTCGCCAGAGGCTCGCAAAAATAAAAAATTCAAAACTCGTATCATAAATCTAATATGAAGGGAAACTCATGACAGATCCTCTATTTATTTTTAATTTGACAGCATTTTTCATTGAAGAAATGAAGGTTTGTAAATCAATCTCATCAAGCCGTATAATATCGTACACGATCAAAACTAACGTTTTTATTGATTTTAGAACACTTATGAAAAGTACCTCCCTTGACTGTCGTAACTTTAAGAAAGCTGGATATTCTAAAATTATATGTACTTATCGCTGATACAATAAAGAAATTACCACACTTTTAGTTAACCTAAGGAATATAATCATATACTAGCAGCTATGCGTAGCATCTATTTTGCCTTATAACCTACTGGCGCTGCTCTAAACAACAAGGAATAAAAAAACCGACGTTTAGAAATAACTTAATTAACACATTAGGGACGACATATTTTTACTAGTTTTATAAATGTGAATTCTTAAGAAAAAAAAAAAAAAACATTTTTGGCAATGCTTTATCGTACTAATTACCATAGGGACATATTTTTTACCTGAGTTAATAATATATTATACAAAAATTACAAACACGTATCGTGACAACATGTGCGTTCACTTTCCGTTTCCTAAAAATGGCGTCATTTTGTAATGTCGTGATGCTATTGATAATTATGGCAATAGGGATTTCTATGTTTTTTTGTCTTTGATGCTTTAAATTTTCAGTGAACTACGTCAATACGATATAACCTATCACATCATTACACAATTCAATGACGTAACGATATTACGCGAGTTATGTATGTGTGACGTATACCGCTTGGTTACAGAGGATCTCTAGAGTACTTTGACGTCATTGCTTTTTGTATGTTGTATACATATATACAAACATTGAGAAAAATCAACAAACAGCGATGCTTTGGTTTAGCATTAGGCTATCAGCATTTACATCTTCATATGCTTAACTACAAGGGGCCGCGGTGGCCGAGTGGTTAAGGTGTCCCGACACTTTATCACTAGCCCTCCACCTCTGGGTTGCGGGTTCGAAACCTACGTGGGGCAGTTGCCAGGTACTGACTGTAGGCCGGTGGTTTTTCTCCGGGTACTCCGGCTTTCCTCCACCTCCAAAACCTGGCACATCCTTAAATGACCTTGGCTGTTAACAGGACGTTAAACAAAAACAAACCAAACCAAAGCTTAACTACAAAATATAGATATTCATATAAATACATGAGTTCTTGATGTGACGTAAATTTCCTTTATCGGGTAACCTTGCTTTGACGTCATTACACCGACCAAGGTAGATCTTCCACCCCCGTTGCCACACTTGGAATCATAAATCTTTCCTTTTCTTTCATCATTGCTATTTTCTCTGTACTTTCTGTACTTTTGTTTCTTCTAATGGTATTTGTACCCCTAAATCCTATACCCCTAGAATCAAAACAAACACCCACCTGTACCTGTATGTTACAATTCCTTGAAATCGCCCAAATTCCCTCACTTTTTTAGTTGGTAACAATGTTATGAGGTTTACCCCCTTTTAATGAGTAGACCTACCCTATTTATATATAGGTAGAATCACCTAGAAACTTTCGAGATAAGGTATACAACTATACGAAGCCCTCCCGCCGGAAAGAATGTTAGCTATCACGTGATATGTTTTACCTATGTTCATCTCCCGAACTGTCATACATGTAGATTTCGAAAGCTTTAAACACATGCTTGTTCATTTTTGAAGGTCTCAACTTCTTCTCCTGATTGGTTTTAATTCACGGATAGATTTAGTAATTGTTGACCACTAGCACTTCTGTTGTCATCGCCATAGTTCTCAATCTAACTCAGGGGAAAGTGATGTCTATGACGGGTGTCGCCAATAAAGCAAAGAAGACGTTTACCTCATTATTCTTTTTGCCAAGGGTCTCCATGCAGTACCATCCGAAGTTTTATCGAATGAGTTTTTCTATTTTCTACCACAATACGCCGTGTTATTCAACTCTCAGACCATCAGTTAATCATCACAGCTGTTGATTAACAATCTGTTTATACCACACGTGGTATAAACTCTGTACGCATTTCGATTGGCTTACACGGTGAACTTTGACCCAAGCTGCAATTGTTATTGACGTCATCAATAATCTAATGACGTCACATCACCGGGTCCCGGACGTCACCGGTACACTTTATTTGCATACGCGAAATTATACTTGGCCACGTTTCCCTTTGATTCAAGCCGATATTATTGTGGTAGAAACAGGTCACACGACTCGAAATTGTTGGATATGGAATTTATTTCACACTCGTAAGTTATTTTTTAAAATTGCAAAAAACACTCGCTAAAGCTCGTGTCTTTTGTAACTTTTAAAAAATAACTTACTCGTGTGAAATAAATTCCATATCCAACAACCACTCGTTGTGTAACCTCTATGTATCCCATTCCCCCCCCCCCCCCCCCCCCCCCCCCCCCCCCCCCAATGATTGTGACTTGTAAGGAGTTGATTTATTTGTTGCTCTACCGCTATTCTCCCACTAGGAAATACAGATCTGTGTATTGTTCATATGTATGTGATAAGTAGGATGAAGTTTCTTTAAAGCAATATATGAGTTACGGATTCCCCTTATAACTGGATGATTACGGTGACACTTGCACACACAGCAGTTAATCCGCAGTTAGACTCTCTTTCCAAGACACAACAACATAAATGATAGGCTATTCATCGTCTCTAGATAATTTTCGACATGTCACACCTGGTATAAAAGACGAAACACATTGTACATCATCATAGACTGTTCGGCTATAAAAAAAACTATGTGTCAAGACTCCAGACACCGCGAACAATTTAGACCTCCGGGTTCTGACGATGACAGGACATCATTTGAAGTAAGTAGTCCACATTAGCCGAAAGTGACTTACCATACATTATCGGTTTAAAAATAACCATCTAAGGACACATGTTCTCAAAGACAATACGAAGCCTGTTCTCTAACAACTTACCGAACATTATAAGTATTAAAATGAAAAAAATATCAATAAACATAATATACTTTTTACTTTTTACTTAACGCAAACATGCAACCATCAGTAATATAAGTATAGTAAATTAACTTGGGGGAATAGTGATCAATTTAGAAATAAAACAACAAAATGCAACTTTAATTATTTGCAATCTGCACATGTATGCAGTGAAACCTGACGTTACCGACACTATATCGGATCGAGTCGATGTATCGGATACGGAAGTGTGTCTATAAAATCAATGTCGTTAAAATCAGTGGTCGGTAAAGCCGGATTTCACTGTATAGGACTGTCAACGTGCGTCTCAATGAAGGTGAACACGTTGAATGGTTTCAGAAAGGAGCACTTGTTGTTCAAATGGAATATTCAAGTTTTATTGAAATCCTTAGTCCACACGATGTGCCTTTATTATGTAGTTTCAGGCAAGATTGTTCATAGTGATTGGCCTCGCCCAGACGAACCGCCGATATCGACTTGTGGGTGGTAGTGTTTGGTCTTTAAACATGTGGGGTGCAACCCTTAAGTCGATCGTAATTTCAAAGTCTGTTTCAATTTCGGTTCATTCTGTCTCTAAAAAGAGACAAATACGCAGATAGATTTGATGATGAATTATTGATAGAAAACAAAATTACTATAAATTCGTCCCTTAAACTTACCCATAGTCATGCAGCTGCCATATTAAACTTAACATTATTCGTAATCTTAGTAAAACTCACATCGAAAGTGCCGTAACGCAGTTGTTGAATACACTTGTCCAAGAAAGGAATATAATTACACTGCTGGGAATGAATTCTATTATATTAAGTGTGGTGTGAATTGTTAAAATTCTTCTTATGAAACTGATTCAGGGGAGAGCTGCATATGCAATATCAAGGACCAACATGATAAGACTATTTTCAAAACAGTTTAAATTTCAATATTGATTCCAGGAAGGACATATACAGTAAGCTTTTTGTAAAGTTATTAATTTTATCATAAATTTCACCAAAGAATAGAGCGTTTGAGTAAACCTTTAGTTGATGTTGTCAATGAGGCAGGAGCCACTGAAGCTTGAGGGGGTCAATGGTCTTATTACCACCATACCGTACTATATCTTTGGTCGTGTTTCCCTCATTTTGTGTGGAGTTAGAATTACCTCTTCGTTTTAATAAAAGTTGTGCTGCCTTTCAGAAGATACAATTTCTGAACGCGTTAGATACTAAAAAAATTAAAAACATAAAAACAACAACAACAAATAAATAAATAAATAAATAAATAAAAAATCGAATGTGGATCACAGTACTTTATGTTAGGTCATTGCCATCAACAACAAAAACAGCAGAAGCATATACTGATTTATTTGGAATGCTCAATTTCCGCATAACTTGAATATGCAAATGGAAACCACACAACATATATTTTGAAAAATAAGCACGTTTACTGGCATCAATCTGGACAAAGATACATTTTTATGTAAGTTAAAGTAAAAATAAAACTCATTATATTTTGAAATAAAGGCGACAGTTTGACATTATCTGAAAGTGTAAAAAAAAAGCCAACAATCTGTCAGAGTCGTAATTAGCAAGATAAAAGCTGCCAACAGAGCCACACATTTCATCTCTTTTTCACGAGTTTTTACATTAACAAACATGCAGCACATATGTAATAAGGGTAAAAAATTTAATACTTAGGTTAATTAGAGCAAATATGAAAGCTAAGCATATCATCATTTTTTTTATTTTTATTTTTTTTTTTGTAATTTCGAAAAAAGATACATTCCAGGTTGATTAAAGGGCGTCAGAAATAGGAATGGGTGAGTCAACTGGAGCATATAAAGAGGTATCGTCGGCAAATAGCTTTACAATTGATTGGATACTGTCGGCTATACATGTATCATTGCTGGAAACTAGAAATAGCAACGGACCTAATATGGAACCTTGTGTGCGCCCGCATTTACTTTTTGACAAGACGAATACTTATTGTTCATGACAACTCGCAGTTTACGATCCAACAGGTAATTTGAAATCCATGACAACAATTTATCAGATATTCAAAATAGTAGTTTAGATAAAAGACCACGGTGCCAACCACGATCAAACGCCTTGCTGATGTCGCAATAAACTAGTTTTATTTCTTTGCCATTATCCAAAGCATTTCCTACGTCATTTGATATACTAAGCAGTTGATTGGAGAGTCCCCAGATCTAAAACAAAATTCACTGGAAAATAACAAATGATGACATCGGAAGAAATGATGGATGTGTTTGTATACGCATCTTTCCATTAATTTACCAACAATGGATAAAAGAGATACAGGCCGATAATTTTTGCAAAGTGTCCTATCATTTGTTTGTATATGGAAGAAACATTCACTTGGAAATATAGATTTCGATAATTACAGATTGAATATATTTTGGAGCGGAAAGCACAAAATATATACCGCTTCCTTCAGTGAACGAGGGCTTATCAAATCAGGACCAATCAAGGAAGTGAATATTACCCACAATTTCTTCATGAGAAATAATAAACATTGTTCAAACTTTGATCCGTAACATTTGGAATTTAGGCGGACAATTATCTGGCGTAGTTTGGCAGGAGGGACGTTGGAGTTTTGGGGTCTCGGCTTTCCGACACGGTGCGAACGTTCGATATCCCTTCGCGTGATGTGAATGTTTGGTTTCTCACATATCTCCAATATGTGAGTGGTCGTGTCAACTTCCTGTCTCTGGCCAGTATTACTATTACTGTTAATGGGAGTAGGTTCTGTAAGACCAGAGAAGTGAACCAGAGGGCGCCGTGCTGTTCTACTTCGTCAATAGCCAAGTGGAGCACTGCATTTTCCTTTTCTAGGAGTTCCAACCTGTGTTTGATAGGCGATACCTCATTTAGTATCAATTGCCGTTTTTTTAACTCTGTCCGTTATCCGTTCTATCTTATAATCAGAGAGTGACACTGATATAGGCCTAGAAAGTGCGGAGTATGGTACCTACAGGATCAGACTGTTGCTGAAACTGTGGCGGTAGTTGTCCAGAATTATAGAGGAAATGACATTGGATATCCATTCTAGCTTGGAAAACAGGAACACTACCCTCTCCTAAATAAACATTTTTTAAGCTTCGGGAGACTCCGGTGAATCGAAAACGTAATTGAAATTTGATGATTTTTAACAGTCAGGCAATTCTGATAAGGAATCTAAATTCAGGTCACTTCTTGTTCGTTTGGAACTGTCAGTATCACAACTGGACATGTCAACCAAGGCACCTATAGCAAAGTAGATAGTAGCAGTTCAAAATGTAAATAAACAAATCGTATACTTCGTGAAATATGAGTTCAATAGGCGTAAATCTACCGTGACGGTGAGCATACGTAACACACAAGTTAAAGCTGATTAAAACAGTTTAATACCAATGTTTTACGTTATATAGAAGATCCATCATGATCAACAAGTCTTTGGGTTTCACATGTCCAACTTCCACCACAAAACTTGGGCACTAAGATACCAAATTTCACATCAGCAGCAGAGGTCTGGTAATCCCTGCTATAACTACAAGGGGCAGATAACTCAGACTGTAAACTATTTGGATCACGATTGCAATTTATAGTTATGGTACTACAATAGTACGATCATTTTTACATCTTATAGTTAATGGCTAACCTGGTCCAAAGAACCGGTGATCTTATGCTTATGCCAAGGTGCAGTGTCAGTCGTCCGTATGACGTGCAGTTTCGAAGCGGAGCGGAGCAGACGTCCAGACAGTTTCGAAGCGGAGCGTGCTTCCAGATATTTGGAGCGCGGTCCAAATAAAAAACGTAACACTGAGGCAGATTTGGAAGCATTTATCTTGTGTCGTGTATACATCCTATCATTATTACCTTGGTAGTATAAAACAGTCCGATCGTGTTGACATCATTATTAACTTTATAGTATAAAACAGTCCGATCGTGTTGACATCATTATTACCTTGTAGTATAAAACAGTCCGATCGTGTTGACATCATTATAACCTTGGTAGTATCAAACAGTCCGATCGTGTTGACATCCTATCATTATTACCTTGGTAGTATAAAACAGTCCGGTCGTGTTGACATCATTATTACCTTGTAATATAAAACAGTCCGATCGTGTTGACACCCTATCATTATTACCTTGGTAATATAAAACAGTCCGATCGTGTTGACATCATTATTACCTTGTAATATAAAACAGTCCGATCGTGTTGACATCCTATCATTATTACCTTGGTAATATAAAACAGTCCGGTCGTGTTGACATCATTATTACCTTGTAATATAAAACAGTCCGATCGTGTTGACATCATTATTACATTGGTAGTATAAAACAGTCCGATCGTGTTGACATCCTATCATTATTACCTTGGTAGTATAAAACAGTCCGATCGTGTTGACATCCTATCATTATTACCTTGGTAGTATAAAACAGTCCGATCGTGTTGACATCATTATTACCTTGGTTGTATCAAACAGTCCGATCGTGTTGACATCCTATCATTATTACCTTGGTAGTATAAAACAGTCCGGTCGTGTTGACATCATTATTACCTTGTAATATAAAACAGTCCGATCGTGTTGACACCCTATCATTATTACCTTGGTAATATAAAACAGTCCGATCGTGTTGACATCATTATTACCTTGTTAGTATAAAACAGTCCGATCGTGTTGACATCCTATCATTATTACCTTGGTAATATAAAACAGTCCGGTCGTGTTGACATCATTATTACCTTGGTAGTATAAAACAGTCCAATCGTGTTGACATCATTATTACATTGGTAGTATAAAACAGTCCGATCGTGTTGACATCCTATCATTATTACCTTGGTAGTATAAAACAGTCCGATCGTGTTGACATCCTATCATTATTACCTTGGTAGTATAAAACAGTCCGATCGTGTTGACATCATTATTACCTTGGTAGTATAAAACAGTCCGATCGTGTTGACATCATTATTACCTTGGTAGTATAAAACAGTCCGATCGTGTTGACATCATTATTACCTTGGTAGTATAAAACAGTCCGATCGTGTTGACACCTATCATTATTACCTTGGTAGTATAAAACAGTCCGATCGTGTTGACATCCTATCATTATTACCTTGGTAGTATAAAACAGTCCGATCGTGTTGACATCCTATCATTATTACCTTGGTAGTATAAAACAGTCCGATCGTGTTGACATCCTATCATTATTACCTTGGTAGTATAAAACAGTCCGATCGTGTTGACATCCTATCATTATTACCTTGGTAGTATAAAACAGTCCGATCGTGTTGACATCCTATCATTATTACCTTGGTAGTATAAAACAGTCCGATCGTGTTGACATCATTATTACCTTGGTAGTATAAAACAGTCCGATCGTGTTGACATCATTATTACCTTGGTAGTATAAAACAGTCCGATCGTGTTGACATCATTATTACCTTGGTAGTATAAAACAGTCCGATCGTGTTGACATCCTATCATTATTACCTTGGTAGTATAAAACAGTCCGATCGTGTTGACATCCTATCATTATTACCTTGGTAGTATAAAACAGTCCGATCGTGTTGACATCCTATCATTATTACCTTGGTAGTATAAAACAGTCCGATCGTGTTGACATCATTATTACCTTGGTAGTATAAAACAGTCCGATCGTGTTGACATCCTATCATTATTACCTTGGTAGTATAAAACAGTCCGATCGTGTTGACATCATTATTACCTTGGTAGTATAAAACAGTCCGATCGTGTTGACATCATTATTACCTTGGTAGTATAAAACAGTCCGATCGTGTTGACATCATTATTACCTTGGTAGTATAAAACAGTCCGATCGTGTTGACATCATTATTACCTTGGTAGTATAAAACAGTCCGATCGTGTTGACATCCTATCATTATTACCTTGTAGTATAAAACAGTCCGATCGTGTTGACATCCTATCATTATTACCTTGGTAGTATAAAACAGTCCGATCGTGTTGACATCCTATCATTATTACCTTGGTAGTATAAAACAGTCCGATCGTGTTGACATCATTATTACCTTGGTAGTATAAAACAGTCCGATCGTGTTGACATCCTATCATTATTACCTTGGTAGTATAAAACAGTCCGATCGTGTTGACATCATTATTACCTTGGTAGTATAAAACAGTCCGATCGTGTTGACATCATTATTACCTTGGTAGTATAAAACAGTCCGATCGTGTTGACATCATTATTACCTTGTAGTATAAAACAGTCCGATCGTGTTGACATCATTATTACCTTGGTAGTATAAAACAGTCCGATCGTGTTGACATCATTATTACCTTGGTAGTATAAAACAGTCCGATCGTGTTGACATCATTATTACCTTGGTAGTATAAAACAGTCCGATCGTGTTGACATCATTATTACCTTGTAGTATAAAACAGTCCGATCGTGTTGATATCATTATTACCTTGGTAGTATAAAACAGTCCGGTCGTGTTGACATCCTATCATTATTACCTTGGTAGTATAAAACAGTCCGATCGTGTTGACATCATTATTACCTTGGTAGTATAAAACAGTCCGATCGTGTTGACATCCTATCATTATTACCTTGGTAGTATAAAACAGTCCGATCGTGTTGACATCCTATCATTATTACCTTGGTAGTATAAAACAGTCCGATCGTGTTGACATCCTATCATTATTACCTTGGTAGTATAAAACAGTCCGATCGTGTTGACATCATTATTACCTTGGTAGTATAAAACAGTCCGATCGTGTTGACATCCTATCATTATTACCTTGGTAGTATAAAACAGTCCGATCGTGTTGACATCCTATCATTATTACCTTGGTAGTATAAAACAGTCCGATCGTGTTGACATCATTATTACCTTGGTAGTATAAAACAGTCCGATCGTGTTGATCCTATCATTATTACCTTGGTAGTATAAAACAGTCCGATCGTGTTGACATCCTATCATTATTACCTTGGTAGTATAAAACAGTCCGATCGTGTTGACATCATTATTACCTTGGTAGTATAAAACAGTCCGATCGTGTTGACATCCTATCATTATTACCTTGGTAGTATAAAACAGTCCGATCGTGTTGACATCCTATCATTATTACCTTGGTAGTATAAAACAGTCCGATCGTGTTGACATCATTATTACCTTGGTAGTATAAAACAGTCCGATCGTGTTGACATCCTATCATTATTACCTTGGTAGTATAAAACAGTCCGATCGTGTTGACATCATTATTACCTTGGTAGTATAAAACAGTCCGATCGTGTTGACATCCTATCATTATTACCTTGGTAGTATAAAACAGTCCGATCGTGTTGACACCCATCATTATTACCTTGGTAGTATAAAACAGTCCGATCGTGTTGACATCCTATCATTATTACCTTGGTAGTATAAAACAGTCCGATCGTGTTGACATCATTATTACCTTGGTAGTATAAAACAGTCCGATCGTGTTGACATCCTATCATTATTACCTTGGTAGTATAAAACAGTCCGATCGTGTTGACATCCTATTATTACCTTGGTAGTATAAAACAGTCCGATCGTGTTGACATCCTATCATTATTACCTTGGTAGTATAAAACAGTCCGATCGTGTTGACATCATTATTACCTTGGTAGTATAAAACAGTCCGATCGTGTTGACATCATTATTACCTTGGTAGTATAAAACAGTCCGATCGTGTTGACATCATTATTACCTTGGTAGTATAAAACAGTCCGATCGTGTTGACATCCTATCATTATTACCTTGGTAGTATAAAACAGTCCGATCGTGTTGACATCCTATCATTATTACCTTGGTAGTATAAAACAGTCCGATCGTGTTGACATCATTATTACCTTGGTAGTATAAAACAGTCCGATCGTGTTGACATCATTATTACCTTGGTAGTATAAAACAGTCCGATCGTGTTGTCATCATTATTACCTTGGTAGTATAAAACAGTCCGATCGTGTTGACATCATTATTACCTTGGTAGTATAAAACAGTCCGATCGTGTTGACATCATTATTACCTTGGTAGTATAAAACAGTCCGATCGTGTTGACATCCTATCATTATTACCTTGGTAGTATAAAACAGTCCGATCGTGTTGACATCTATTATTACCTTGGTAGTATAAAACAGTCCGATCGTGTTGACATCATTATTACCTTGGTAGTATAAAACAGTCCGATCGTGTTGACATCATTATTACCTTGGTAGTATAAAACAGTCCGATCGTGTTGTCATCATTATTACCTTGGTAGTATAAAACAGTCCGATCGTGTTTTAATGTACATCATTATTACCTTGGTAGTATAAAACAGTCCGATCGTGTTGACATCCTATCATTATTACCTTGGTAGTATAAAACAGTCCGATCGTGTTGACATCATTATTACCTTGGTAGTATAAAACAGTCCGATCGTGTTGACATCCTATCATTATTACCTTGGTAGTATAAAACAGTCCGATCGTGTTGACATCCTATCATTATTACCTTGGTAGTATAAAACAGTCCGATCGTGTTGACATCCTATCATTATTACCTTGGTAGTATAAAACAGTCCGATCGTGTTGACATCATTATTACCTTGGTAGTATAAAACAGTCCGATCGTGTTGACATCCTATCATTATTACCTTGGTAGTATAAAACAGTCCGATCGTGTTGACATCCTATCATTATTACCTTGGTAGTATAAAACAGTCCGATCGTGTTGACATCATTATTACCTTGGTAGTATAAAACAGTCCGATCGTGTTGACTATCATTATTACCTTGGTAGTATAAAACAGTCCGATCGTGTTGACATCCTATCATTATTACCTTGGTAGTATAAAACAGTCCGATCGTGTTGACATCCTATCATTATTACCTTGGTAGTATAAAACAGTCCGATCGTGTTGACATCCTATCATTATTACCTTGGTAGTATAAAACAGTCCGATCGTGTTGACATCATTATTACCTTGGTAGTATAAAACAGTCCGATCGTGTTGACATCATTATTACCTTGGTAGTATAAAACAGTCCGATCGTGTTGACATCCTATTATTACCTTGGTAGTATAAAACAGTCCGATCGTGTTGACATCTATCATTATTACCTTGGTAGTATAAAACAGTCCGATCGTGTTGACATCCTATCATTATTACCTTGGTAGTATAAAACAGTCCGATCGTGTTGACATCCTATCATTATTACCTTGGTAGTATAAAACAGTCCGATCGTGTTGACATCCTATCATTATTACCTTGGTAGTATAAAACAGTCCGATCGTGTTGACATCATTATTACCTTGGTAGTATAAAACAGTCCGATCGTGTTGACATCCTATCATTATTACCTTGGTAGTATAAAACAGTCCGATCGTGTTGACATCCTATTATTACCTTGGTAGTATAAAACAGTCCGATCGTGTTGACATCATTATTACCTTGGTAGTATAAAACAGTCCGATCGTGTTGACATCCTATCATTATTACCTTGGTAGTATAAAACAGTCCGATCGTGTTGACATCCTATCATTATTACCTTGGTAGTATAAAACAGTCCGATCGTGTTGACATCCTATCATTATTACCTTGGTAGTATAAAACAGTCCGATCGTGTTGACATCCTATCATTATTACCTTGGTAGTATAAAACAGTCCGATCGTGTTGACATCTATCATTATTACCTTGGTAGTATAAAACAGTCCGATCGTGTTGACATCCTATCATTATTACCTTGGTAGTATAAAACAGTCCGATCGTGTTGACATCCTATCATTATTACCTTGGTAGTATAAAACAGTCCGATCGTGTTGACATCCTATCATTATTACCTTGGTAGTATAAAACAGTCCGATCGTGTTGACATCCTATCATTATTACCTTGGTAGTATAAAACAGTCCGATCGTGTTGACATCCTATTATTACCTTGGTAGTATAAAACAGTCCGATCGTGTTGACATCCTATTATTACCTTGGTAGTATAAAACAGTCCGATCGTGTTGACATCATTATTACCTTGGTAGTATAAAACAGTCCGATCGTGTTGACATCCTATCATTATTACCTTGGTAGTATAAAACAGTCCGATCGTGTTGACATCATATCATTATTACCTTGGTAGTATAAAACAGTCCGATCGTGTTGACATCCTATCATTATTACCTTGGTAGTATAAAACAGTCCGATCGTGTTGACATCCTATCATTATTACCTTGGTAGTATAAAACAGTCCGATCGTGTTGACATCCTATCATTATTACCTTGGTAGTATAAAACAGTCCGATCGTGTTGACATCCTATCATTATTACCTTGGTAGTATAAAACAGTCCGATCGTGTTGACATCCTATCATTATTACCTTGGTAGTATAAAACAGTCCGATCGTGTTGACATCCTATCATTATTACCTTGGTAGTATAAAACAGTCCGATCGTGTTGACATCCTATCATTATTACCTTGGTAGTATAAAACAGTCCGATCGTGTTGACATCCTATCATTATTACCTTGGTAGTATAAAACAGTCCGATCGTGTTGACATCCTATCATTATTACCTTGGTAGTATAAAACAGTCCGATCGTGTTGACATCATTATTACCTTGGTAGTATAAAACAGTCCGATCGTGTTGACATCATTATTACCTTGGTAGTATAAAACAGTCCGATCGTGTTGACATCATTATTACCTTGGTAGTATAAAACAGTCCGATCGTGTTGACATCATTATTACCTTGGTAGTATAAAACAGTCCGATCGTGTTGACCTATCATTATTACCTTGGTAGTATAAAACAGTCCGATCGTGTTGACATCCTATCATTATTACCTTGGTAGTATAAAACAGTCCGATCGTGTTGACATCCTATCATTATTACCTTGGTAGTATAAAACAGTCCGATCGTGTTAACATCCTATCATTATTACCTTGGTAGTATAAAACAGTCCGATCGTGTTGACATCATTATTACCTTGGTAGTATAAAACAGTCCGATCGTGTTGACATCATTATTACCTTGGTAGTATAAAACAGTCCGATCGTGTTGACATCATTATTACCTTGGTAGTATAAAACAGTCCGATCGTGTTGACATCCTATCATTATTACCTTGGTAGTATAAAACAGTCCGATCGTGTTGACATCCTATCATTATTACCTTGGTAGTATAAACAGTCCGATCGTGTTGACATCCTATCATTATTACCTTGGTAGTATAAAACAGTCCGATCGTGTTGACATCCTATCATTATTACCTTGGTAGTATAAAACAGTCCGATCGTGTTGACATCCTATCATTATTACCTTGGTAGTATAAAACAGTCCGATCGTGTTGACATCCTATCATTATTACCTTGGTAGTATAAAACAGTCCGATCGTGTTGACATCCTATCATTATTACCTTGGTAGTATAAAACAGTCCGATCGTGTTGACATCCTATCATTATTACCTTGGTAGTATAAAACAGTCCGATCGTGTTGACATCCTATCATTATTACCTTGGTAGTATAAAACAGTCCGATCGTGTTGACATCATTATTACCTTGGTAGTATAAAACAGTCCGATCGTGTTGACATCATTATTACCTTGGTAGTATAAAACAGTCCGATCGTGTTGACATCCTATCATTATTACCTTGGTAGTATAAAACAGTCCGATCGTGTTGACATCATTATTACCTTGGTAGTATAAAACAGTCCGATCGTGTTGACATCATTATTACCTTGGTAGTATAAAACAGTCCGATCGTGTTGACATCCTATCATTATTACCTTGGTAGTATAAAACAGTCCGATCGTGTTGACATCTATCATTATTACCTTGGTAGTATAAAACAGTCCGATCGTGTTGACATCCTATCATTATTACCTTGGTAGTATAAAACAGTCCGATCGTGTTGACATCCTATCATTATTACCTTGGTAGTATAAAACAGTCCGATCGTGTTGACATCCTATCATTATTACCTTGGTAGTATAAAACAGTCCGATCGTGTTGACATCATTATTACCTTGGTAGTATAAAACAGTCCGATCGTGTTGACATCCTATCATTATTACCTTGGTAGTATAAAACAGTCCGATCGTGTTGACATCATTATTACCTTGGTAGTATAAAACAGTCCGATCGTGTTGACATCCTATCATTATTACCTTGGTAGTATAAAACAGTCCGATCGTGTTGACATCCTATCATTATTACCTTGGTAGTATAAAACAGTCCGATCGTGTTGACATCATTATTACCTTGGTAGTATAAAACAGTCCGATCGTGTTGACATCCTATCATTATTACCTTGGTAGTATAAAACAGTCCGATCGTGTTGACATCCTATCATTATTACCTTGGTAGTATAAAACAGTCCGATCGTGTTGACATCCTATCATTATTACCTTGGTAGTATAAAACAGTCCGATCGTGTTGACATCCTATTATTACCTTGGTAGTATAAAACAGTCCGATCGTGTTGACATCCTATTATTACCTTGGTAGTATAAAACAGTCCGATCGTGTTGACATCCTATCATTATTACCTTGGTAGTATAAAACAGTCCGATCGTGTTGACATCCTATCATTATTACCTTGGTAGTATAAAACAGTCCGATCGTGTTGACATCCTATCATTATTACCTTGGTAGTATAAAACAGTCCGATCGTGTTGACATCCTATCATTATTACCTTGGTAGTATAAAACAGTCCGATCGTGTTGACATCCTATCATTATTACCTTGGTAGTATAAAACAGTCCGATCGTGTTGACATCCTATCATTATTACCTTGGTAGTATAAAACAGTCCGATCGTGTTGACATCCTATCATTATTACCTTGGTAGTATAAAACAGTCCGATCGTGTTGACATCATTATTACCTTGGTAGTATAAAACAGTCCGATCGTGTTGACATCCTATCATTATTACCTTGGTAGTATAAAACAGTCCGATCGTGTTGACATCCTATCATTATTACCTTGGTAGTATAAAACAGTCCGATCGTGTTGACATCCTATCATTATTACCTTGGTAGTATAAAACAGTCCGATCGTGTTGACATCCTATCATTATTACCTTGGTAGTATAAAACAGTCCGATCGTGTTGACATCCTATCATTATTACCTTGGTAGTATAAAACAGTCCGATCGTGTTGACATCATTATTACCTTGGTAGTATAAAACAGTCCGATCGTGTGGACATCCTATCATTATTCCCTTGGTAGTATAAAACAGTCCGATCGTGTTGACATCATTATTACCTTGGTAGTATAAAACAGTCCGATCGTGTTGACATCCTATCATTATTACCTTGGTAGTATAAAACAGTCCGATCGTGTTGACATCCTATCATTATTACCTTGGTAGTATAAAACAGTCCGATCGTGTTGACATCATTATTACCTTGGTAGTATAAAACAGTCCGATCGTGTTGACATCTATCATTATTACCTTGGTAGTATAAAACAGTCCGATCGTGTTGACATCCTATCATTATTACCTTGGTAGTATAAAACAGTCCGATCGTGTTGACATCCTATCATTATTACCTTGGTAGTATAAAACAGTCCGATCGTGTTGACATCATTATTACCTTGGTAGTATAAAACAGTCCGATCGTGTTGACATCCTATTATTACCTTGGTAGTATAAAACAGTCCGATCGTGTTGACATCCTATCATTATTACCTTGGTAGTATAAAACAGTCCGATCGTGTTGACATCCTATCATTATTACCTTGGTAGTATAAAACAGTCCGGTCGTGTTGACATCCTATCATTATTACCTTGGTAGTATAAAACAGTCCGATCGTGTTGACATCCTATCATTATTACCTTGGTAGTATAAAACAGTCCGATCGTGTTGACATATCATTATTACCTTGGTAGTATAAAACAGTCCGATCGTGTTGACATCCTATATTATTACCTTGGTAGTATAAAACAGTCCGATCGTGTTGACATCCTATCATTATTACCTTGGTAGTATAAAACAGTCCGATCGTGTTGACATCATTATTACCTTGGTAGTATAAAACAGTCCGATCGTGTTGACATCCTATCATTATTACCTTGGTAGTATAAAACAGTCCGATCGTGTTGACATCCTATCATTATTACCTTGGTAGTATAAAACAGTCCGATCGTGTTGACATCATTATTACCTTGGTAGTATAAAACAGTCCGATCGTGTTGACATCCTATCATTATTACCTTGGTAGTATAAAACAGTCCGATCGTGTTGACATCCTATCATTATTACCTTGGTAGTATAAAACAGTCCGATCGTGTTGACATCCTATCATTATTACCTTGGTAGTATAAAACAGTCCGGTCGTGTTGACATCTCATTATTACCTTGGTAGTATAAAACAGTCCGATCGTGTTGACATCCTATCATTATTACCTTGGTAGTATAAAACAGTCCGATCGTGTTGACATCCTATCATTATTACCTTGGTAGTATAAAACAGTCCGATCGTGTTGACATCCTATCATTATTACCTTGGTAGTATAAAACAGTCCGATCGTGTTGACATCCTATCATTATTACCTTGGTAGAATAAAACAGTCCGATCGTGTTGTCATCTATCATTATTACCTTGGTAGTATAAAACAGTCCGATCGTGTTGACATCCTATCATTATTACCTTGGTAGTATAAAACAGTCCGATCGTGTTGACATCCTATCATTATTACCTTGTAGTATAAAACAGTCCGATCGTGTTGACATCCTATCATTATTACCTTGGTAGTATAAAACAGTCCGATCGTGTTGACATCATTATTACCTTGGTAGTATAAAACAGTCCGATCGTGTTGACATCATTATTACCTTGGTAGTATAAAACAGTCCGATCGTGTTGACATCCTATCATTATTACCTTGGTAGTATAAAACAGTCCGATCGTGTTGACATCATTATTACCTTGGTAGTATAAAACAGTCCGATCGTGTTGACATCCTATCATTATTACCTTGGTAGTATAAAACAGTCCGATCGTGTTGACATCCTATCATTATTACCTTGGTAGTATAAAACAGTCCGATCGTGTTGACATCATTATTACCTTGGTAGTATAAAACAGTCCGATCGTGTTGACATCCTATCATTATTACCTTGGTAGTATAAAACAGTCCGATCGTGTTGACATCCATCATTATTACCTTGGTAGTATAAAACAGTCCGATCGTGTTGACATCATTATTACCTTGGTAGTATAAAACAGTCCGATCGTGTTGACATCCTATCATTATTACCTTGGTAGTATAAAACAGTCCGATCGTGTTGACATCATTATTACCTTGGTAGTATAAAACAGTCCGGTCGTGTTGACATCCTATCATTATTACCTTGGTAGTATAAAACAGTCCGATCGTGTTGACATCCTATCATTATTACCTTGGTAGTATAAAACAGTCCGGTCGTGTTGACATCATTATTACCTTGGTAGTATAAAACAGTCCGATCGTGTTGACATCCTATCATTATTACCTTGGTAGTATAAAACAGTCCGATCGTGTTGACATCCTATCATTATTACCTTGGTAGTATAAAACAGTCCGATCGTGTTGACATCCTATCATTATTACCTTGGTAGTATAAAACAGTCCGATCGTGTTGACATCATTATTACCTTGGTAGTATAAAACAGTCCGATCGTGTTGACATCATTATTACCTTGGTAGTATAAAACAGTCCGATCGTGTTGACATCATCATTATTACCTTGGTAGTATAAAACAGTCCGATCGTGTTGACATCCTATCATTATTACCTTGGTAGTATAAAACAGTCCGATCGTGTTGACATCCTATCATTATTACCTTGGTAGTATAAAACAGTCCGATCGTGTTGACATCATTATTACCTTGGTAGTATAAAACAGTCCGATCGTGTTGACATCCTATCATTATTACCTTGGTAGTATAAAACAGTCCGATCGTGTTGACATCATTATTACCTTGGTAGTATAAAACAGTCCGATCGTGTTGACATCCTATTATTACCTTGGTAGTATAAAACAGTCCGATCGTGTTGACATCCTATCATTATTACCTTGGTAGTATAAAACAGTCCGATCGTGTTGACATCCTATCATTATTACCTTGGTAGTATAAAACAGTCCGATCGTGTTGACATCATTATTACCTTGGTAGTATAAAACAGTCCGATCGTGTTGACATCCTATCATTATTACCTTGGTAGTATAAAACAGTCCGATCGTGTTGACATCCTATCATTATTACCTTGGTAGTATAAAACAGTCCGATCGTGTTGACATCCTATCATTATTACCTTGGTAGTATAAAACAGTCCGGTCGTGTTGACATCATTATTACCTTGGTAGTATAAAACAGTCCGATCGTGTTGACATCCTATCATTATTACCTTGGTAGTATAAAACAGTCCGATCGTGTTGACATCCTATCATTATTACCTTGGTAGTATAAAACAGTCCGATCGTGTTGACATCCTATCATTATTACCTTGGTAGTATAAAACAGTCCGATCGTGTTGACATCATTATTACCTTGGTAGTATAAAACAGTCCGATCGTGTTGACATCCTATCATTATTACCTTGGTAGTATAAAACAGTCCGATCGTGTTGACATCCTATCATTATTACCTTGGTAGTATAAAACAGTCCGATCGTGTTGACATCCTATCATTATTACCTTGGTAGTATAAAACAGTCCGATCGTGTTGACATCCTATCATTATTACCTTGGTAGTATAAAACAGTCCGATCGTGTTGACATCCTATCATTATTACCTTGGTAGTATAAAACAGTCCGATCGTGTTGACATCCTATCATTATTACCTTGGTAGTATAAAACAGTCCGATCGTGTTGACATCCTATCATTATTACCTTGGTAGTATAAAACAGTCCGATCGTGTTGACATCCTATCATTATTACCTTGGTAGTATAAAACAGTCCGATCGTGTTGACATCCTATCATTATTACCTTGGTAGTATAAAACAGTCCGATCGTGTTGACATCCTATCATTATTACCTTGGTAGTATAAAACAGTCCGATCGTGTTGACATCCTATCATTATTACCTTGGTAGTATAAAACAGTCCGATCGTGTTGACATCCTATCATTATTACCTTGGTAGTATAAAACAGTCCGGTCGTGTTGACATCCTATCATTATTACCTTGGTAGTATAAAACAGTCCGATCGTGTTGACATCCTATCATTATTACCTTGGTAGTATAAAACAGTCCGATCGTGTTGACATCCTATCATTATTACCTTGGTAGTATAAAACAGTCCGATCGTGTTGACATCCTATCATTATTACCTTGGTAGTATAAAACAGTCCGATCGTGTTGACATCCTATCATTATTACCTTGGTAGTATAAAACAGTCCGATCGTGTTGACATCCTATCATTATTACCTTGGTAGTATAAAACAGTCCGATCGTGTTGACATCATTATTACCTTGGTAGTATAAAACAGTCCGATCGTGTTGACATCATTATTACCTTGGTAGTATAAAACAGTCCGATCGTGTTGACATCCTATCATTATTACCTTGGTAGTATAAAACAGTCCGATCGTGTTGACATCCTATCATTATTACCTTGGTAGTATAAAACAGTCCGATCGTGTTGTCATCATTATTACCTTGGTAGTATAAAACAGTCCGATCGTGTTGACATCATTATTACCTTGGTAGTATAAAACAGTCCGATCGTGTTGACATCCTATCATTATTACCTTGGTAGTATAAAACAGTCCGATCGTGTTGACATCATTATTACCTTGGTAGTATAAAACAGTCCGATCGTGTTGACATCCTATCATTATTACCTTGGTAGTATAAAACAGTCCGATCGTGTTGACATCCTATCATTATTACCTTGGTAGTATAAAACAGTCCGGTCGTGTTGACATCATTATTACCTTGGTAGTATAAAACAGTCCGATCGTGTTGACATCATTATTACCTTGGTAGTATAAAACAGTCCGATCGTGTTGACATCTTACATTCATAGTGAAGAAGTCCTCTTGTATAAACGGCTTTAGTCAATTCTATCCATCTTTTTTGCAATATCGTTTAAAATTTGCATTTATTTTCATTGGTTGAAATTTTGTTGAAAATGTACTGATATTCACCATCAAACGAAATGAAATATGACTGCGACAGACATCTCCATATTATATTTTACAGATGAGCTAATAAACATTAATCACGAATAATTAACAGAGAATAAATCACACCTAATTAATTTGAGTTGTAACAGTGCTTACATCTCATATTAATGATAACCTTTCAGTTAAAATGATATAATGGCTACTTACCTGAAGTACCAAAACGTCTCCCGGTAATTATCTCTCTATAGCGATAAGGTTAACGTAGCCTGGTTTTGATGAAATGTCTTCAAAGTATTGTGATCATATTCACAAATCATACATGATGAATTATTTGATCCCTGAGAACCAAGCCATTCAACCTTCAGGTAGGAGTCGTGAGTCATGCCTGCAGAGAAGCAACCGTTAAAGTCAATAACACTCCGTACAACATGTTTTACTGTAAAACATTTTTTTCAGAATGTTGATAAAGGTGATTACAAAAAAATGTACAATCATTATCTTTCTAGTGTTTATTATTGTAATGTGAAACTTTTTTTCATTTTTTACTGCATTTTGTCTGTCCAGTCAAAAACCTATAATTTTCGGTGTCCAACAATATTTTTTGGCTTTCCCAAATATTCATGTGCCAGCCTGAAGCAATACTTATGATGATGAAGAAAACTTAAAACAGATTTTACCCTGTGAGTCTGATTCGCTTCCGTGAAATCCTTTCTTGATAAGAATTTGATTTGTCTCTATTCTAACAAAGATGGCGACGTTGTTTTGTGTAGCTTGATGTCCTTGACACTTTAGTTGTACAAAATATTTGATTTTATTCACAGTTGTTAATTTTAGAACCGTCTATCGGATACCCTAACAGTGTACGGAATTCTTATTTACGGTCTAAATTTAGAACGATAAAACTACAAAGAAACCAATTAACATGTATATCAAAGCTGTTTTCCTTTTCAATGTGTTAGTAGGAATTAAAAAAGTGGAGTCAACCACGCAGCAATAAAAATTGATCCTGTGTAAATGTTGGCAGATTGAGCTCTTGAGAAGCCCACCACGTATAAAGTTAGATAGTTTGTCCTCTGGCGTTGCTGAAGTTACGGTAGGTATTTTACTTAAAGATAAATATTTTTATATATATTTTGCCTTGTTTGTTGAATATACGGTTTCATTTTCCCTAGTTTATGAGATTTACTGAGTTTTATTGAGATAAATATTGACATTTATTTGCAAGATGGTTCTGTTAGTGACCGACGTTGACCAATGGAATTACGAATTGACATAAGTACATTTTCCGATTTTTTTTTTAAATATTAGTAGAGATGTATTTGATGTTATATTGGAAATAGAAAAATGGCCATGTAACTTTCACGTCAGAGTATAATTTGTCATGCATCTTTCACGTCAGAATAGATTTTGACATGCAATTTTCACGCCAGAGTAGATGTTGTCTTGCAACCTTCACGCTAGAGTAGATGTTGTCATGCAACTTTCACGTTACAGTAGATTTTGTCATGCAACCTTCACGTTACAGTAGTTTTTGTCATGCAACCTTCACGTTACAGTAGATTTTGTCATGCAACCTTCACGTTACAGTATATTTTTTCATGCAACCTTCACGCTACAGTAGTTTTTGTCATGCAACCTTCACGTTACAGTAGATTTTGTCATGCAACCTTCACGTTACAGTATATTTTTTTATGCAACCTTCACGTTACAGTAAATTTTGCCATGCAACCTTCACGTTACAGTAGATTTTGCCATGCAACCTTCACGATTAAGTAGACTTTGTCAGGGAGTGTGGCGCAAGAATATATCTGGTCATGAAGCGTTCATAGAGGAATTATTTTGTCTAGGATTCTTTACTCCGGACAAACAATGATATCTGTACGTTCCGAAACAATTTTAGAGTGAGATACAACATAGCATAACAAGTATAACACAAACTGTGTCATTCTAGGACCTGTTGGTGATGCTTTGCTCCTAAAGTGATCATAGGAATTTCTTCAGCTAATTTCATGGTTTTAATGTTTGATTTCAAAAATACATTAAAAACGTGAATACGATTTACCTCAGCAATGGCGTCATGGTGTGTTCAAGAATACTGTAGATGTTGTCAGGGAGTGTAAATACGTACTGAAAACACATTGTTTTCTGACTGACATCTAAATAAATGCCAGTTATTTAAAAGCATTTGCAAAAATGACTATTCTCTTCAAGTTAACACAACCAGATATAGATATCAAACTTCTTTGTGTTTTGGTATTTAACTCCGACTGGCATTTTCCTTTTTTATGCAGAACATATGCTATTTGCTATATGGCTCCTATTCACATCGTTATTATACGATGACAGGCCAGCGAAATGCTAGATCTGGGTCACGCTGGAAGCTGTAAATATGTTAATGATGGACGTCATAGGATGTCTAACAATACATAGGTATGTATATATTTGTATAATATATTTATATAGATCAACTCTTAGCACTCCTAATTCAGTACTACATCCTGACTAAAATTTATCATCAACATCCAACCGCAACACATCCTGTCTAAATGGATATAGGCCAAGAATAAGTAAAACGGTTGCCTAAATGAAATCGCACGGAAAAAAATCTAAAAACAAATCCGAAATTGTATGTCATTAAGATAAAATTGCATGTTATATGTCAATTAACAAAACCCATTAATGACCAATAGACATCTTTAGTACTTTCGTAAGCATAAATAATTATTACTGTTTCAAGCAATTAAATACCTGATATTTTGACAGATACCAGTAGGCGTAAAGTGTATGACGAAATGTCAGCTAGGGTTTGTCTTCGACGTCGCGTTAATTGACACTTAATCCCCTAATAATTCCAGCATACCGAGAATAGCGATATGTTCATTAAAGGTCAATGGGTTAGAAAGGTTAAATTCATTAATTTATTTTGTTATTCTGATCTCTAAGTGTTATGATCCTAAATGCGATGTTCTGAAATGTACCAGACGAGTGAACAGTATGATAATAGTAATGAAAAAATCTTTAATTTTTTTCTTACATATATTTTGCCTGCAATGAGAACGCAACAAGTCTGTATTGATTGTTCAATTGTGAAAAATAAGAACAATAAGAATTTTTGTGATGAAAAGAATGACAAATTGAAACAAAAGGAGACAAAAGGAAATTTCAATTTTAAATTACCACAAGATACATCGCTTTTAATTATACTATTATAAGTCCATATTCATATTATCATATTCGCAATCATTTTCCGGTTACTAAAATACACTCTAATTGTCACCAATCTCCTACCGACTCAAATGTACTTTTATAGTGACTTTATTTAGGGACCATCACAGACCTTATAAGTACGGTCTGTATTACATGGAATACAATCGTGGAAGGCAACTAATTTGGGAAATCTCGCAGAATCAGGAGCTTAAAATTGATCTATAGGATGCCATTAATTTCGTGTGTTTTTATATTTATATATTTTTGTGGCCATCGAATTAGGATTGTAGAAATCTAAACCCGACTCGATCTTAACACAATCGGAAATATGTGGTGCAATATAGCATTGTACAATTCCTTACAAATACTCAGGAGTGAACCTTTAAAATTGAACTTTAAAACCCCTAGTCGATAAAAAATGGGAAATTTGGTTAAAAAATCGGAGAATAACACCAGGGAGAAGACCCACTACCAACAAATATCGCCATCACATAGAGTAGTGACAATGACATCCTCAAGCAAACAAAACTTTATTTGAGGAGCTATTCATCTGTGGCAGTGAAGAGATAGTTCTAGTCAGTAACGATCTTTACAAGACACAGGTAGACATCATCTTTAAATATAGATGTATATTTTAAACACGTATTTTCGTGATGACTTAATTTTGCGTTTTCATGCCGAACGATTTTTTCGCGATGATTTATTTTCACGATTTACAGCATAAAAGGCTTGCTGTACTTTTGATTAAAACTTTTAGCGGTGCTTATTTTTTACTAATTATAATCGCTCGCGAAATACGCGAAAATTAAACGCGCGCAAGGATAGGCTAGTTTACAATATTTGTGTAGATTTATAGATAGGCCAATTCTCCGATTATTGAACAAAGTTATATAAAACAGCGGTTTTGTTCTTCAAGAAATCTTTACCGATGTCTAGAATAAAAATGTATTCAGGATTCAATTCGTGATAAAGTTAATATTATGTCATATTCCATTGTATAACACAAATATGGGAGCCAATTATACAGGGAATAATCTTATCACAGCAGCCCATATATCTAAGTAAATTGACATTATATAAGTAACGAAATATGCTTACTAAATGCTTCGAAAGTCATAATACAGATGACGTCATCGAATCTGGAGTGTATTCTGTAATACATCTCTGATTGACACTTAACGTGTTGGCAATAACTTTCATTAAAATGCAAATGAAACGGAAATAAAAACTGCTGTTGTGGATTTCACACTCACTGTATCGTGACATGATAATGTCCTAATTATATGCACGAGACATGCGCAGTATATCTATAACGGTGTAAACATATTTAGCAAGTCTTTGATTGACAAGACATGTGCTAACTTGGCACATCATGTCATGTCGCCGGGAAATAATTGAAAAGTAATGGAATTAAATTTACTTTGACAATTATGTAAAAAAAAAAAAAAATACATTTGCTCATTGATCTACATCAAAAGAGATCAATCAGAGTTGTTTTATCATAATATTATTACTTTCTAACTGAAACACAATGTTAAATTTATTCTAAATATGTCACAACATGAGTCTGGATAAGACTTCATATCCCTTGACGTTAAAATATAACAGACTGAGCGACATCGTGCCAGTGTGATAGATAGTATTCGTATGGAAATCACATATCCGCCGCACGTGTTTAACGCTAATTTACAACAAAACAATGTACAATCTGTTTAACAATGTGATTCATTTAGACAAAAACATACCGGTTGGAAGGTAGTAAGTACAACAATAGAGGTTAATGTTATAGTATTCTGTCTGACTACTCAAGTCACTCTCTTTGTAATTAACAGTACATCATACTGGCAATACACGATCATGGACGGGAATAGAACGTATCAAACTAAGCCACAATCTACTTATATGTCCTAAGAAAATTATCATACTGCTCTTACATGATCAGGGAGAGAATTGACCTATACGTAGTGTTCAACTGAATGTTACAGTATTCTGACTGACTGCACTAGTCACAATCGGCTTTAAGTATGTCCTTAGAAGATTATCATAATGCTCCGACATGATCAGGAAGAGAATTGACCTATATGTAAACTGAATGTTACAGTATTCTGACTGACTGCACTAGTCACAATCGGCTTTAAGTATGTCCTTAGAAGATTATCATAATGCTCCGACATGATCAGGTAGAGAATTGACCTATATGTGGTATTCAACTGAATGTTACAGTATTCTGACTGACACCACAACCCACAGTCTACTTTACGTATGCGGTATGTCTTTAACAGAATAACATACTGCCCCTTCATATTCAGATAGAGAATGGGCCTATATTAAGAAGAAAACAGAATGTTACAGTATTCTGACTAACTAAACAAGTCAAAGTCTACTTTATGTATGGATTAGGTCTTATTCAGTATAATATACTGCCTCGGGTGTTCAGGGAGCTTATGAATATACGATATGAAGTATCAAACTGAATCTACATTCAGTATGTCCTTAGAAGTTTATCATAGCTCCTACATGTTCAGGAAGTGGTTACGTCTAGATAACGGATTAAATTGAACGTGTTCTGTCTAACTGGATAAGTCACTATCTATGTCTTTAGCAGTCAATCATATCGCCTTTACATGTTCGGATAGGAAATGTGTCAAGTTTATAGCTCCCAGATATGTTATTGTTACAGGCAACATCTGCAGAATCTCAGGATTTCTAGTGTGTCCTCTACGTAATGTGAAACTTGTTGGCTTAGTCTTCATTTTTATATCGGGGGTGGGGGGGGGATGGAGTTGCTGCAAAATAGGAGGTTGGTTAGGAGTTAAAGTGTCTCCAATGTATGTGCTTTACTACCTCTGATGATTAAGGGGGGGGGGGGGGGGGGGGATATGTCTCCCTGTTATCATGACCGGTGAATGATGTTGAGTTCCTCCAAAATCTAATGCTTCTTTTGTGCCGTGTGCTTATAGAGATACGAATTCCATTTAAACTCTAAGAATATTGTCTAAAAAGTTTTCCCTATTTTTTCATCTATCTGTCGTTAAGGTAATAGAAATATATACTTATCATTTTCCCTGTATTTGCAATGAAAAAAAACCCAACATATTTTCCAAAAATAATTTGAATATGAAAATGAACATAGTAAAGAAAACGCTATAGCAGCAAGTGCGTGTTGATTTGGTAGGTCTATCGCCCCGTGAACAGCCTGGATCAATTTGAGACAGAGTCTCTTGGTAGTAGTAGGTGGCTACTTCATTGAGTAACATGCGGGAACCATGTTGCGAGTTATTCCGATAAAGTCTGGTAAAATGTCTTGCCCAAGGGCACAGCTATGTCAGCACAGGACGGTCGGTGACCTCGGTTTGCTAGCGAAGCAAAAACCGTCCTGATGAGAAGGAATTAAACCGCTCGCCCTCAACCCTCACTTTAGGTTATATTATCCTACAAACTCGTGAATATGCATGATTTAGCAAATAACAAATACAAATAAGAAAAAGAAAAAGTGGTAAGTAGAATAAAATTATATTAGGTGATGGGTAGCTTCTGTATGTATATGACGGATGTCGTCGATAAAGCAGAAGATGCTTACTCCTTCGGAACACCTGGTCTTATTTATCTTGTACTTTTTCGAGGGTCCCTACGCAAGTCTTATATTTTTGCCATATTTTAACCTCGTTATCTCGATTTAGAGTCGGAATTATGGTTCCCTTATTATGTCGGTGTTTTTTTAGTTTTTTTTTTTTTTTAGTTTCATTTTTTTTTTTTACATTTTCCATGATACAAGTAATTTAAGTTAATGTCTCAATGATACTGTTACACACCATCACAACTTTTACCAGATTTATTTCAATTTTTGATTTCATTTTCAAAACATCAAAGAAAACAATGTCAGTTTTTTGTGTCATCTTTCTGTTTGATTTATAGGACATTTGAATATTTCTTTATAATATTAATTAATACATTTCATTTATTAAATCAACTCTGACTTAAGTAGCATTGCCCTAAGTATTAATATATGAATGTTTGATGCTCGATCAATTAGAAATTTTGAAATTTTCAATTTCGTAATCAACCATTTTTTGGCAACTTTATTTTTTTTAAATCTAGATGATAGCTTTTGCTGTGGTTGAGTTAAATTAGGCCTAACGGTGTTAACTTGATTTAACACATGTTTGATTGTTTATGTTTCTCCATTAAAAAAGATAAATACATAAACCGGACATATAAGATAAAGACGTCACTATACATACACTTCAATCCCCGGTAATTGTATGGGTTCACTCCAACCTATTGTCCATACGCGTGTATTTATAAGTATACGTATGGTACGTTTACATTGTCTGATGGTTAGTAAATTGCGCCAAGTCCTTTTTTTCAAATCTACATATGCTTACATTATAAGGTCAATGTTAAAATAAAATAATGAATGTGTATTTTTTTTACTTGAAATAAATCTCCAACCCAACGGTACAGTCTTGGTTGACTAAGCCAATGGCTAGACAATCAGGAATATCAACCCAAGGGTTGAATATTTCTGTCACCTCCTCAAAAGTGTCTTGGTGACTATTGTTCTACATTTATAATATGTTATTGTGTTCCAGTTGTTGAAATATTCAAGAAAAATCTAATGCGAAACATTGTTGAAGTAACATGATTGTATTATCACCATGACGTCATTATATTGTTCCTGTGATATTATTGTATTGCTGCCCCTGGTGTATGACAGAGAAATCACACCCTAAAGGGTGCCAGATAGACAGACATTCTTTATTTTCTCCTTAACAGAGATTTTGTATGTCAAAAGTTTACACTTTATACAATGTGCCTTGACTTAATATTGAACAAGGTAATATACATCGCTTCATGTATAAAGTAAAAAAAGGATATGTTGAGTTACTGGTTATTAACAATAAATCAATTCGTCTTCCTGTGATAAGACGTCAGAAACACTAGGGTGATAGATAGATTTGCTAAAGGGGCGATAACTCCCATAAGGTTATGGTCAACCTGTTTACAGATAGTCAAGTGATTGAGTTGTCGCTCGATAAAACGACAAATCTGCTAATGTTATTAAACATTTCACTGTACATGTACAATGTATATTGATATGCATATCTTAATATTAGCTTGATTTTGGTTATTTCTAATACTACAATTTGTATATCGATAGATAAACTTAGCTTGGGAAATGTGTCATAGGATTGTCCTAAATATCCCTTGTTAGAACTATCATTTGCATCAGACGATGTATTTGGATATTCTATAGGTCCAGGTTAGTTTAAACATGAGGATAATTAAAGCAATATTCTGAACTGATTTGTTTGGTATTCCGTATATAACGTACAATAAAACCTTCCTAAACCAACCTTGATCAAAATGTCCATTAGTCTTAATTAAACCGATAAACTAAATCACGGATCCAGGGGGATTCAGGATTCTCTACACGAGCAAGTTACAAACTTTCGATATTATTCTCGCACATGAAAGTTACGTCAGATATAACTTACTCTCTAGAAAACGATCCCGAATGATTGCAATTTTGCTATATTCATTTTCCGCCGGGGGTCTTCGCTGCCCTGGACCCGCTGGAAGCCTTGGCGGCCCCCAGACCCCTCGCAAAAAAAAAAAAAAAAAAAAAAAATCGGCTCGCGCCTTCGAAATGTATATAAGTTATTTTATTCTGTTAATAGATATACTCATATTGTTGGGGTTTTATCGCAGACATTTCAGTATGAACAGAATTAGGATTCATTCACCAGAACAATGACATCTACTTTCCCAAATTTGTTTTATCGCCCCGTGAACAGCCATGGTCATTTTGAGGTGTGGCTTCCTTGTAGAAACTGGTGACTTCCTCACTGAACAACATACGGGAGGCATGTCGTATGCCATCCAGAGCAGTAAGGGTGAATTGTCTTGCCCAAGGATACAATCACAGCAGAGATCGGCCAAAAAGATTGCATGATACACTTACATTATGCATAGTACTTTATAATTTGTATTATGATTTCTTGAAGGGCCTATTTTATTCCCCTAACACCCCCCTTTATTCACAGGTGTATGGCGCAAGTTTTTTTTTTTTTTTTTATTAATTTGATATTGTCTCTAGGATAAATTCAGTTAAATGACATCTAACAAGTTAAGAGAGACAACTCCTACAAATGTAAAACTACTATTAAACATATGTTGTAAGATTTCAGAACACAATTACTTGTTCCAGATCCCATCTTAGGTGTCCATATGTGTTGTATACATAAGGTTACTATTTGATATTAATCTAGGACAGTTTAATCTGTCGGTTACGCCAACAAACATATACCAAGTAACACGTCAGTTTTGAACTAGAAATCGGCCTAATCTAGCATCAAAATAACTAAGGAAAATGATTCGTAGAAAAACAAATTAAGTGTCAGAAAATTTCGTTTAACACTATTTATCACGCGGAAATGAAATGAATTATGGAAAGAAAGTTAGTAATTTTTTTTTTCACTCATTTTTTCAGTATTGAAGGTAACTCAGTAATCAAGAAATTGTTTTATTTCATTAGTTGTGTTCGTAAAATTGAGAGAATGGAAATAAGTTGTAATAAATCATTGCAAGACAAATCAACAAATTTAACAGACTTAAAACATTTATCACTTATCATTGAAAACGATAGCCTTACGTCATAACTATTGTTTCTTAGTAATTCCTGCTTTCAGTTACTACTTTTTTTGTTGTTGTTTTTGTTGTTGTTTTTTTTATTTGTTTTTTTTGTTTGGGGGGGGGGGGGGGGGGGGGGGGTGTAAAAATCTTCGGAACAACTTCCACACCCGAGATACAATATACAATAAATTGTAAGAACTAGAGTATTCAATTTACAAATAAAAATATGTTTAGATTTATCGGTGAAAATCTTCACTGTTATCTTTCATTTTGATAAAAAAAAATTGACCCTAGCTTATACATACACAAACAATAATTACACCACACCATGTCTTCTGAAAGTATCCACACATCTCGTATCTATCCTCTGAACGGCGAGTAGTAATAGCTGCGCGAAGATATAACAATTATTAAGTTCGATATACACCAACGTTGACAAAATAAATCTAAAAATAATCATGGTAAAAAATAAACATTAATAGATTAAAATACCACCTAACGCATTCGATCGCCAAAACACCGAGCCAAATTGTGGCGTTCTACCCTTTAGTTCTCTCACTATAATTCCTACCACTACTAAATTTATATACCACACTATACAACCACTAATCCCGGTAAAATCGCTTTGAATGAAGTGCATTTAAACGACAAGTCAATCCGGTATATGGAGCATTGACTGATCGAGAGACAGACGACTGACTGAGCATGTACAAAGCTGGATAGATTGTAAATAAGCCGATATTAAAATCAGTTCAAACACTCTTTCTACAGTATACAACGTGATGATATCATATTCGTATCTGGTAAGGAATATAACGTAAATGGATGGTCTCGAAAATCATTAAACACTTGTTGCATTGAATAACAAGGGGGCATGGGGAACAGGTGTTATAGAAACTATATTCAGAACTATAAGGTAAAATTCAAAATAGGTTTTCAGTATCTTGAAAACATATTTTAGTATTTACAAATGCATGTGATTGAATAAAAAAAAGAAAACAAAAAAACAAACACAAAAATGAAACAAAAAGAAGAATTTTAAAAACAACAACAACAACAAACAAACAAATAAAAACCTAAAAAGGCCCAAAACGAAACCTTTTATTGGGAATAAGAGGTAAGGTAACATGACATCTACAATCACAGGTAAGTGAATCACAGGTAAACAATGATTTTGATGCAATTGAAAGTGATTCAATGAACCGATTTTCAGTATAAGATTTATTGATTTAATTATATCTTTCATTCTAGCAACACTAAAATGGACAGAGTTGTTCAACGTTAAGTAGAAAGCTTACATTGTTTTGACGGGTGGTGGGGTGGTATTTAAACCACTAGGGGTGACAAAACCCACCCATTGAAGCGGATATATATGGTATTATGTAAACATATCGACGTATTATCCCAGTTATGTGTTCAGGTACTTGATAACACAGGGCAATCATACCCCAACAAAACGACGACGAAAAACGGGGTCAAGATGTCAATCTAAACGAAAAGACCCCCGCTATGGTTAAAACGCAAAGCCGTGAAAATCATATTCGAGTTTGACTGAGCTTTAAATCCCTTGTATTTGGTTATGTTCCGTATGTGTCAGGACTAAATTGTAAGCGATACTATTACATTGAGAATATATATAGTACAGAGAGAGTGGATACCGATTTCCAGCAGTGGTTAAGTTTATATTCTACAGTTAATGATGTTCGTGACAGCATAAATTGAAAACTGAAAAAGATCATTCATGTACATCTATTGGACCTCCTTGAAGAATCTTCACTGGTATGATTTGACTCAGAAAAGCCACCGGAGGGGACGATCAGGATCGGCTGCAGACCGTTAGCCATAGCACAACACGGGAGGTCAGTATTCGTTCTATGCTAGGTAAATTCTTTATATACTACATATGTCTTAAATGACCATATATGTATCCAAGACATTGTGTCGCCAGGACCGATTGATTTCTTTTAAAGTGTGGATATAATGTGGTATACAGTTTGCTAGAAAAATCGTTATTATTGACTATTTTTGTGGTGAATTTGGTCCAATATTGCTTGGCTCATTACCCAGTTTGTCTGTTAGTAATATGAGAAGAATAGTTGTATTGGTTCTGTAAATGTGTTAATTTCACAAATGACTTGTATATCATAATTAAGCAATGGGAATATGTTAGAATTGTATTTCATGTCGTTGAATAAGTATTACTTGGTAATTAGTAACAATGGCTGGAAACTTATTAAATTGTCTTGCTACGTGAGTTATACAATGTATTAAATGTTTTTAAAAAGTTGTCAGTTTTAGAAATAGACATAAATGTATCATATCGTTTAATACATCAGTTAATTTGATGTTTGAACATTGATAATTGACTATACAAATGTACATCTGAATAAGTTGTATGTTTTATCCCCATTGCTGTATATACAAGCGCTAGGGCATTATTATCTGATACTAGTACCTTGTTTTCAAACGCTTATCATACCAATATGTTGTAAAAGGAAACCTATATGATCGGTTTTTGATCAATCGCTGATTCGTTCTTTACATTAGAAATCGTATCGTAAAAATCTTAGGATTTAAGAAAAATATGTTCACTGTGTGTTTGCTTATGCTCCAACACAAGCCATACGTTTATAAGAGAAATATTTAAACGGATTCGATTAAATATTTAAACAGCCTCACCTTGAGTTTAAATAATATTTATGTTCCATTAAAAAGACGCACGTCTTCAATGCTAAGTTGTATTTGATTGGCATATCATTTCCCGTCCTGTATACGGACGCAAACAACCGTCCATTGTACAATCACCAATATAGATCTATCATACCTAGATGTATTACCAGGGTGGATAGGGTTAATTTCTGTTCAGGATTAGATACAACCTATTAATTTAAACATACCCTCTTTCCTCAAGTTCTGTCCTCGTGTAGCAAAATGACTATTCTAGTGATAGTCACTATACTATAGCCGTTTTATAGTATGGTCATCGTTACATTTATTTATTAACTAAAGGGTGGTTCCACTTTGAATAGAGAACCAACTTTTTACCACCATATGACTTTCATTTAAAGGTGCTGGAGTATCTCTGTTCAGATGTAGAACAGAATCACGCCCTTATGGTTTACCTCAAAGATAAGACCTATACACCGAATATAAATCATTCTGTGGTATTAGGTATGAATTGTGATTTATCAGATAGAAGAGCCATACTTATTCATGAGATAGTAATCAAAATTCTCAAACTAACTGTTCAGTTATAAAATACTAAGTGAGTGTTAATCTTCTTGTCATTTAATTATCTTAGTCCTGCGTACTGTTAAACACGATATAATGGTGGTTTATTTATGATTTGATATCATTTTGACACTTTCCTGGTAATTGTTCTTTACACAGCCAGTAGTCAAGTATAACATTTACTATATTCTCTTGGTAACACGAGGATAAAAAATAATGTTGTCAAACATTGCTCGTTAATAGTATTGTTTTGTGGACAACAATGTTACCAGTTTCTACATGCCGAATATAAACCATTTATTCCTGCAGCCATAAGATGTTTTTTTTTTTTTTTTTTTGTGTGTTTATATATATATATATCATCTTATATTCTAATATATGGTTCACTATGTTTACAAAGTGATGTTATTGTTTAATTGTTGTAATGTTTACAGTTTCTGGCAAATTAAGAAAAGGAAAATTCTGCATTTCATACCATAGGATGATACATGACCGCCCGGTTGTATGCCATGAAACAAAGCCATCATATTTCCATTGCTATTCATTACAAATGTGCACTATTTTGTTTGACACAGTTGACAACATGGAGCCCCAGTATTTAAGAGACGTATCTGTATGTTACCGCGTATGCGCATCACCAGTATTACAAGAAAGGACTTTCAATCTCCGCACAATGTCCGCTAACTCATCACGGTCAGTTTCTGTCCGATCATCCACACCACGCATATCTGTGATGTCGTCACGCGCATGCTCGGCCCGGCCCTCTATCAGCCTTGACATCCGGGATAGAATGATGACAGAACTAAAGTTTTACTTTGGCAAGGATGAACGTGTAAGTACAGGCCGCAACTAATTCTATACACCGAAACGAATTTATTCTGACACCAAAGGTCCGTCAGTTTGTCTGTCTGTTCATCTGTAAACGGAAATTGACCTGAGTTACGCTTCATTCGCTTTTAACATTTAATTCAAATGATCGTACCAAACGTTTTTGTGCTTCTAAGAACTATCTTTTATCTTTTTATCGACCATAACTAGTTGTTCCGCTGCCACTTTTCGAACTTCCAATTGATACTGTGATCGAACCCGGACTTGACATAGATTGGTATGACGGGTGTCGTCGTGACCTAGATTGGTATGACGGGTGTCGTCTATGAAACAGAAGGCCCTTTAAAAACTCTACCGGAACACCTGGTCTTAGTCTCCTTGTATTTTTTTCAGTCTCCATGCAAATCTATATTGTGTTTTTAATTATTTTCGTGTGAGACATGTTCAATTGATGATGTTTGCATATGATTGTGGATTGTTGTTGTCTAGTGATGTTATATATACACTTGCAGCTGATCAATATCTTAAATAAAGGATATTAGTGAGTGATATCATAAGAGGAATAAGAAAACAGTGAGGGTATTATTCGCTGTCAATGCCTGGTGCTTAGACTTGTTTAAAACAATAAGAACGTGTATGTTTGTGACATCCAGGATACTCCAAGGGTTACGTTCACTTTCGCGCTATGCACGCCTAGGATATGACACAATCAAAGACACAAGACTAGTTCTTTGATTGCTGTCAGGACAAAATTCTGACTATTTGATAAGCTGATGCATTTGTTTTGAAGATCATAGAGGAGCGACAACCCAGTTACAAGCCAGTCAAGTTTTACAGTATGGTGACCTCCAGATTCGCCTGATGTATATCACAATATCAAACTAGCCGCTTTGTTAAGTCCACAAGATGGCGGACACTGAGCCTTGGATTTTGTCATTACATATTCTAGCGGTGTAGAGTGCAAAAGTGAATGAAGCTTTGGTGTATAGATTATCTGTGTGTGTTGTTATCAAAAGAATTATTAAGTGCTACTCATACATACCTATTTTTTTTTTATAAATTGCAGTTCAACTTCAGGCAGACACTAACTCCCAAGTCTACTGTACAGTCTGTGGCCAGTAAGTCATGTTTCTAAAACAAAGTTTGGGGTGACACAGTTTCAAACATTTTTGGTATTACTTCGTTTACATGATAGCGGTAACAGAGCAATGTGACAAATAGAGATTAGATTAGATATACATGATGTCTATGTCACGGAGTACAAAACCAAAGTTCGCATAAAAAATAATGATTTGGAGGTGAAAGGTTTGAATTTAATAATTATAATGAATCACATGCATCATTTAACGGAGATTATTTGTCAAAAGGAATAATGGTCTGATGAAATATCTATAATTACTTCCGTTTTTCAGACGATGCTTACAGGGCAAGTACCAACGATGCCAGCCGCCAGATGTTCAGAGTAAGTCAAAAAAGGTTTAAATGTTCAGAGTAAGTCAAAAAAGGTTTAAATCTTCAGAGTAAGTCAGATAGGGTTCAAATGTTCAGGGTAAGTCAGACAGGGTTAAAATGTTCAGAGTAAGTAAGACAGGGTTAAATGTTCATAAGTCAGACAGAGCTAACAGATCTAAAATGTTCAGAGTAAGTCAGACAGATCTAAAATGTTCAGAGTAAGTCAGACAGAGATTAAATGTTCAGAGTAAGTTAGACAGGGCTAAAATGTTCAGAGTAAGTCAGACAGAGTTAAAATGTTCAGAGTAAGTCAGACAGGGCTAAAATGTTCAGAGTAAGTCAGACAGAGTTAAAATGTTCAGAGTAAGTCAGACAGGGCTAAAATGTTCAGAGTAAGTCAGACAGAGTTAAAATGTTCAGAGTAAGTCAGACAGGGCTAAAATGTTCAGAGTAAGTCAGACAGAGTTAAAATGTTCAGAGTAAGTCAGACAGGGTTAAAATGTTCAGAGTAAGTCAGACAGGGTTAAAATGTTCAGAGTAAGTTAGACAGAGATTAAATGTTCAGAGTAAGTTAGACAGGGCTAAAATGTTCAGAGTTAGTCAGACAGGGCTAAAATGTTCAGAGTAAGTCAGACAGAGTTAAAATGTTCAGGGTAAGTCAGACAGGGTTAAAATGTTCAGAGTAAGTCAGACAGGGCTAAAATGTTCAGAGTAAGTCAGACAGAGTTAAAATGTTCAGAGTAAGTCAGACAGGGCTAAAATGTTCATAAGTCAGACAGAGCTAACAGATCTAAAATGTTCAGAGTAAGTCAGACAGGGTTAAAATGTTCAGAGTAAGTCAGACAGGGTTAAAATGTTCAGAGTAAGTTAGACAGAGATTAAATGTTCAGAGTAAGTTAGACAGAGATTAAATGTTCAGAGTAAGTTAGACAGGGTTAAAATGTTCATAAGTCAGACAGAGCTAACAGATCTAAAATGTTCAGAGTAAGTCAGACAAGGTTACATTAACAGTATCACTTTTAAAGTAAACGTATCATTCATTTTTTAGAACGTTGACTAGAATACTTAGTACACGTAATCTATACTTCAACGTATGTCTTCATGTAGAAGTTTTCCTTTGGTAGAACAATACATGTTTGTTAATTCAAAGATTGGCATTTAAAGAAGTAATTATTTCCTTGGGTTGACCAATTATATGAATTCATGGATTCTTAATAGATTTTGAAAATTTACGTTGAAATGATAACATCACACACAAGGGAATATAACTACTACAGTATTAACATCATCACATACAGGGGGATATAACTACTACAGTATTAACATCATCACATACAGGGGGATATAACTACTACAGTACAAACATCATCACATACAGGGGGATATAACTACTACAGTATTAACATCATCACATACAGGGGGATATAACTACTACAGTATTAACATCATCACATACAGGGGGATATAACTACTACAGTATTAATATCATCACAGACGGGGATATAACTACTACAGTATTAACATCATCACACACAAGGGAATATAACTACTACAGTATTAATATCATCACAGACGGGGATATAACTACTACAGTGCACACATCACATCACGACATAAATGGGTGTTGTCTGTCACTAGTTCTTTTTGTATCTGAAGATGTGTGGTCAAAAGTCTGTATTTAGTCTGTAAAAAAATATTCTGTCAGATTTTTACACTAATCATATGATCTAAAAGGTTGTGTTTTAAATCAATTTTATAAACAGATCGATAACTTTAAATGCTATCTTATATTACAAATGACTACCTTGACTGCTTTTATATGAATTATGTAGCTAAATATAACGACAGTCTTTGAACGATAGGGACGTAGCACAACTTCCCGAATCTCGTTATATATATACACGTATGTGTACATAAAGTGCATTTATATGGCCTTCGGATTGATTAGAACTTCTGCCGAGTCACTTTGCTTTATATATAATGTTTAGTGCGTAGTGAAGGGTATAATTCGACTTCCCAAAATACAATAAAGTATTGCTTTAGCCAGTTCTGCCCATGACTATTTTAAATCTCGATTATTCAAATGCACGAGGAGTGTATCTACAAATCTATTACGAGTCCATTTCATCGGAAGAGAATGTACTGTACAAAGCCTTGATATAGGCATTTCTGGTTTTGAACTGTCGGTAGATAAATTCATTTCTTAATTAAGAATGTATACCTCTTTTTCCAGTCCTCACTCGGAAGCCCAAGGCGGCGGATATTCACTAGAGGAATCCGTGTTGGAAGTGCTCGCTCGTAACGGATATTTGTTCACGACATTGTTGTAATAACATGACAAAATGTTTTTGTAACGAAATTATTCTAATTCCATGTAAATGTACACAATTTGAGGTTCACGAACAGCACTGCCATTATGTCGCATTATCTACCTACACAACACTGTTAGGTTTGGATTCGCAATAATTAAACAAACGTGGTTTAACTAGTTTTAATCCAATTCCTGTAATTAGAATATACTGTTTATCGTTAGAGAGATGAATGTAACACTAGACTTAAATGTTACGATGCATAATTACTTCCCTGAGTGTTCATTTGGTCACAAGGTATTCCGTTAAGGAAGTACATATGGACATAGGATCCTGACTATACAAAGGAAGTATATATGGACACAGGGTCCTGGCTATACAAAGGAAGTACATATCGACACAGGGTCCTGGATATACAAAGAAAGTACATCTGGACACAGGACCCTGACTATACAAAGGAAGTATATATGGACACAGGGTCCTGGCTATACAAAGGAAGTACATATCGACACAGGGTCCTGGCTATACAAAGAAAGTACATCTGGACACAGGACCCTGACTATACAAAGGAAGTACATATGGACACAGGGTCCTGGCTATACAAAGAAAGTACATCTGGACACAGGGCCCTGGCTCTACAAAGGAAGTACATCTGGACATAGGACCCTGACTCTACAAGAAAGCACATCTGGACACAGGACCCTGACTATACAAAGAAAGTACATCTGGACATAGGACCCTGACTCTACAAAGGAAATACATATGGAAATAAGACATACTCAATGCGAAAATTGCCATGGATATAGTGTTGCTGAAAAGTCGTAAAAGTGTGTGCTTTGAAGATGCACTATGTATGAATATAGAAATAGAAAGACAATAATTCATTGTGAAGATAAAGTTTCTGTAAAACTTTATACGACAATGACGATTGAAAATGATCATGTGTAACATAGTAAACCTCACTTGACAGTGGAGACAACACCACATTCATTTGATGTACAACACAAAAAGTACAAAAAGGCATTCTTAATGAGTATATGTTTAACCATAGGTAATTATCATATTACATGTTGCTAGATTTAGATAATTATTCCATGCTACCTACATCGAAGTATCATTAAGGTATCATTTGTCCGCTTCTGTACTGAAGATGCCTTTACAAAGAGAAAGCCAATATAAGCTGAATGGTGTTACTAGTCATAATACAGAGATAGCGACCAAGTTTAATGACGACTCTGTTCAGTAATATCCCTTTTAAAGGTCGTTTTGTTATGGTGATTCTATTTAATAGCATTTCATTATTGTTTTCACAAATTTTGTATAACAGTTGTTTTATGATAGCCTTTTTAGGATATTCCTGTGAGGAAATTTATGTTTTTATGGTGTGTTTTTTTTTAATATAAGACCCCCTTCAATTCCACAACTTGTGGAGAGCAATGTAAACCTATAGATTTTTTATTGGGTAAGTTTTTAATATGTAACCCACTGTGGGCCTTGCTGCCCTGTTGGAGCCCCATAGTTGTTTTTCATTGGCTTACATGCCTTTGCCGCTTGTCGATTGGATTGGCTGATTTGCTACTGCAGCTTTGAAAACATTTCAATCGGCTCTATTTTCATTAGGTAGATTCCACAGTATATGTTTTAATTTCATTTGAAAATCCATCATACGTATCGCTCTTAAATATATTTTTTCATTTGTTTTCTTCATTTAGTAATGCATAATTAATCTAATCTAAAACTAAGCATGCAAATGTATATTTATTTTTCGGCTTTGTCATTATGATTTTATGAAAGTCATCCTATGATGACATTTTCATTAAGTATCAGGCTTTATCATGATACCAGTACTACATTTGTCATGAATGGCCTTTTAATTATATCTGAATTAATCTAATGATACTTTATAGTAAATTGCCATCTACCACTTGCTGGAGTTTTATGTTGAACATGATATTTTACATTTTATTGGTCTGTAACAAGAAATCATAATTTGCTGCGTTGCAAGATGTCGTGTCGATCCTGAGTTCTGTTAAACATCATACTGTATTATTTCTGACAATAAACAATAATTTCTCCTAAAACAGAGCGTTTGCATATACTGTAACTGAATCAACTTCATACGTTATTTTGGCTACTTTTTAATACGGAGCTGAATCGAACTGACTATTTGCTTATCATATGGTACATATTCGACATATGTAAATACACGGTACGATTAATCGGCCATTTGTCTACTGAATATGACAAAGGATGGCAAATAATCACAGCTGTATGTTTGAAGCTATACTCGCGTAATGATATAATATAAAGATTATTTAACTCATTTGAAAGACATCTTACGAAAATTTCAAAACCTAACTTTTGCTGTACCATGTTTACAATTAAAAACATCAATAAAAGACGGATATCAGATTTCATACGTAAAGCATAGAGGTGTGTAACAATGTATTTGGAAATTACAGGGATATTCAGGATAAAAAACATCTGACTCCTCCGTAACGTCATAAATTCATTCCTCTCCAAGTACTTTTGAACTTCTATCGACCCCCCCCCCCCCCCCCCCCTCCCCCTTTCCATTAATCTTAATTGTGAGATGATAGGGAGTATGTAATTTTTTTTATAATTCTTATATATGACCTTATCATACTTACTGATATGTCAAATTTAGGTAATGATTTTGTTCTGATATTTTGATATGTGTTTTATCATGTTGCAATAAACTTGTCACCTTCTGGTGGTCATTGGTGGTCATGATTTTCAAATCATATAAATCTTTGTTTTTCTGTATGTCGAGTGTACATAAAATGAGCTTTTTACGTGTTATCACCATCACAATATCTTTCCTCTAATAAATCTGAAAAAAACACTCATAATGTCTAACAATAAATAACATTTCTCCAGAAAATGAAATACTACATATAAATAAGTTATGTGCCAGGAAAGATGATTAAAAGGAAACTCGCCTGTTGCCACATAATGACTGTTATCGTCTGTCACGCTGCAGTTCCGGACTCTGTTTACAGTGCATGTGTAAGTGCAGAGGCAACAAGGGGCATATGACAATCGATCTAGATAAATCTAAATACCATGTCTACAAATTAAATACCGTCGGTACGTTTATATGTTAATTAATATACTATCTCCATAAGAACATAAGTGAACAGTTGTACAGAATTTTCATAAAAAAATATCTTGAAATACGTTTATAACTGTGAATATGAATATCACAACCAGTGTTGGATTTAAGCGTGACGTATCGGTGACCACTCTGTTACTTTCATCAGACTATTGAAGTATGTAGACACGCTTAAATCCAAGCATGGTTGTAATATACCAATGTCTTTTCACTTTTTTAAAAAAAAATCATCTTACGAAATCCTAACTTATCCGGGATGTCATGTTAAACAAGAACCTTCCAGTTGGATTTGTTTGAAAATATCTAGCAATTCATCATGCAGTAGGATGAATGCTTGAATTTTATAAACAATAATAAGAATAAAATAAAATAAAACGTTTGAATTATAATATCTATGACTTTACCATTTCACTCCTAGGATTATTGTCTTATTTTTTTCTTACTGTTCTTTTGACATCGTAAAGTAAACGAATCAAAACACACGACACCCTGTCACCAAAAGGATTGGAATCCGGCTTCGTGAAATATTAATATTAATTTCACATTTCATTGTTTGCCATGTTTAACATCCCTTGGAAAGCCATGTGTCGTTTTGAGGGGGCGTGGTCTTCCTGTAGTGGAATATCATACGGAACGCTCGTTGCAGTCAATCAGGGGTATTGGGAGAAAAGTATCTTGCACACGGACATGGGAAATCATATTCACAGCTTCCTAAGAAACAAACTCTCCCAAGTAGGGATGGAACCACTGACGTTTGACGTTTGAATGATAATATTTCATGAGTAGAAATACCAAAATAAAACACAACATTTAAAGTAGCATACAAGATAATACATTGATATAAAACAAGAAAAGTTATAAAACTCTTGACAAGCATTTATTATGAAGAGTAAGTTTATGTCATTTTGAATATGAAATTTCTATCTCAGAGTCAATGCATCACTGCTAAATGTTTATATGGCATTCTTTAATATTTTCTAGTAAGTACATACGCATCTCAATATCTACTACTCAGAAAGCACCTACCGAAAATGTTTTTACATGTCGTTCAGGCCCTTATTACCTGTCTTGGTTCTGTTTCACAATAACTATTGTAAACATACAGTATGTAATCATGATAAATAACTGTCTATATATGCACATAATATATATACACAATTATAAACTCAACAAAATGAATTAAAGCAATAGAAACTGACGTTACACACATATTATATATTAAATTTTGAATTTAAAAATATTATTGATAAGTACATGCATTCATATCTTACCTACCTATATTGTCGTTAAGATGTATACACAATTAAAATTTGCTAAAACTGTGATGGAGCTAAACTGATTTTATTTAATCATTATAATTACTAAATATTGATTGAAATTAATTTCATTGAACTTTTGGAAAAAAAGCAAAGCAATAGAATTCAACATGGAAAATCAATGTATAATTTTAAATATTTCTTTGTTCTAGTTTGTTTTCATAAAAAGTATATAATATACATTTTATGAAATCGGCACATAAATTAAACATGGCATATAATGTAGCTTTGTGGTGATAATACAAAAATACATAGTACAATAATACAAAAAATACACCAATTCGACACTGGAAGATGAACTCACAAAAGTAAAATAAATTAAAACAATACAACATATACTTTGAGTTTGATATGATATGACTAACCAGTCTAGGAAATGTTTAACTCAAGACCGAACCCGTCCGTAAATTAGTGATCTCCCTTGTCAGAAAAATAGTTTTAATTGTATGCAGCTGTACATAAAGTTTACTAATATTATACAAAACTTCACTTGGACAAAACGTGCTACGAGGCCAAGCTGTCTTCAGGAGGTCGTTCTGACAAACTGACTACGAGGCCAAGCTGTCTTCGGGAGGTCGTTCTGACAAACTGACTACGAGGCCAAGCTGTCTTCGGGAGGTCGTTCTGACAAACTGACTACGAGGCCAAGCTGTCTTCAGGAGGTCATTCTGACAAACTGACTACGGGGCCGGACTGTCTTCGGGAGGTCGCTCTGACAAACTGACTACGAGGCTAGGATGTCTTCAGGAGGATGTTCTGACAAACTATAAACGTCTATGACTTTGGGTATGCTTGTTTTGTTTCATGATTTCGTACCAATCAACTTAATCTTTGAATAACATATCAACATGCTTTTGATAATCATTTTCAAATGTGCTGATATATAACTCCTAATTTCATCGCTTGTTTTATAGTGTTCCGCCATTTTAAAATTGATTTTAATCTTCCGAAACGACACAAATCGGTACTAGACAAGCTTTATATTGTTAAATAAGGTACAACAATGGTACCGCAGAATTAGAATAAAATCTATTGCCAATGCTGTCAGTATTATCGGTATCAGTATATATTGTGATGATGCTTCATACTAATGCTAAGACAGTTGTAAGACAATGCTATAATAGTACATACAATTGGGTATCTGCTGTGGTACAAACAAGATGAATGCTTATTTTGCTGGAGTTGCATATGTGTATACACAACCTAGTTATATAGTTTTAACACACGTTGTTTTTCAGAACGACAAAAATCGGGAGAATGATTAACTTGCATGATCATCAAACCATCTTCCTTTACCATACAACTATTTTACAACACTACTTTTAAAGCATTGTTCTAGAGCAACTTTTTGTGCAGCACTTTTTTATGAAACGTACCAAACTAAATGATGGATCCCATCCATTGATGAAAAACAGTTCCAGAGGGATGTGCCATGCCACTAACCGTCTGCGCTTCGGTCCAAGAGTAAAACAATAAATTATTGCACTGTTCCATCTGACTGCAATAAATTACAACCTATCATTTCGGAAATGATATATATAACTCATTGGAATACTTTATTAAACGAATCTGATGTGTGAACGATCCTTCCTTTAGTCTGTGGCGGCTTCCAACCCATACTGCTGGTTTATAACCACTACTTGGCGAACGACATAAAACATCCCTTTGTCTTACAAAGTGAAGTTTCTGTATATATACACATCGATATGTTTTTCTATACCTTGTAATCACGGTTACGTGCTATTACACTAATCGACTTATGGATCCTTTAGAAGGTACGAGTATTTACATCATGGATGGGAAGATCCAACAAAAGTATTCTTCGAATGAAACATCGAAACCAATTCCTTATCCTTCACTCTCTATTTTCAAAAGAAAACAATAAAAGGAACTCGATGTCTTTTTAAGTTTGTAAGTCATGATCCACATGCACAAATATGATAGCACTTAATGAGTTCCACAGTTTCATGTTCAATTCAACTCGCGTGATATCTCACTGTGATACCTTCGGAACACCTCGTGACTTACACAGCGGTACCTTCCACACCTCTCGTAATTATACGTGTACCTTTCCAAATCGTATGTACGGTACTGAAAAACCAATTAAGTTCTAAGGAAACGAGTAACCTTAGATGTCAATAATTTTATAAATGACTCCGGCATCATCGTACGAGATGCGTTGGCGTATTTGAAGTAATGGTACGGCTGGGCGATCACCTCCATCAGAACACTTAACATCTTCCTGTCCTGAAAAAGTAATATTGCAAAACATATTATACAAAACCTAAATTATCAAAAGAAAAAAACAAATAAATCAGGATGCTTACAGTCTCGTGTTGCAGAAAACCACAATAGAAATTCACAAAATGCAAATGTGTACTTTTTTGACCGAGTAAAAAATGGAAAAAAAAAATAATTATTTTACAAATCTGTCTTAATATTTTGAATACGAGCAAATTTTCTTAATCGCAATATGCACAACTTTTCTTGCATGCGCATGCGAAAAGTTATTTTTTAGTGATCAATATTTTCTTAATTTATTGATTTTCCAATCAACTTTTCTTTATTATTGAAAACATTGAACAGTTCATTCAAAATTTCGAAATAGCGAACACATTTAGTGAACACTTACACTACCACAGTGGAAATTTTAACTAAATATATACATGTTCGTTTCCTAAATACTACAGACATTTTTTTAATCGACAGATATTGTTAAAGAAATATTTCTCAGTACAACAGCGTGACAAATAATCATTTGTTCTTAAATTAATAGCGGTACAAAAATGCAGAAATGTGTTTAAAGGGAGATAATCCACATTTTTCATAATCAAGAACGTCAGTGAATTTGGTTTTAAAAGCGACATTTAAATTCACAAGCATACGGTATAGTTAAGTGTTTAACATACCTTTAGGATGGATTGATGCTGGTAAGAATCATAGAGGCGTCCATCTCTGACAATGTCTTCTATTAACTGCTGATAATCCTCTGTTAAATAACAGATTTCATTTCATATACAACAATCGTAATCACTATACGAGGGCTGATTGTATGTATTATTTGAAGATTATTTCCCTCAATGTCTACGCTTCTGCCAGCGATTTTGAATAGCCTCAATATCCCTTTAAATGAAACCCGTTTCTTGACGGTCTTTAGCGCTGGCGTTGAGGCGGGCTGATAAACGCTTATGATGTAAGGATCAAAACTTATCAACCAGCCCTCGTAATGTACATTTAGGACAATTAAGTATAAAAAGTGCCTTTAATTGTGTAATAACCATAAACCAATAGACCCAAACGGAAGTAGGATATACACGTATTATATTGAGAATACACACGATAATGAAATTGTCTATGCCTGTACATACCGTTATAGGTTACAAATGGAATGGAGAATCCGCCTGCCGAGTTTTGTCCATCTGATTTAAACTTTATCCAAAGCCTGTGTGTCTGTGAGGTAAATGCTATAGGTTTCTCCGTACTCTCGCAAGCTTCATAAGTTGTCAAAGAGGATGCCTTCTCTGCAAAACAATAATTAATAGCGTTTTCATATGATCAATAGATATTCCCTATTACAAGATAATGAGAGACCTGGTTTGGTTTGTTTTGTTTAACGTCATATTAACAGTCAGGGTCATTTAAAGACGTGCCAGGTTTTGGAGGTGGAGGGAAGCCGGAGTACCCGGGGGAAAACCACCGGCCTACGGTCAGTACCTGGCAACTGCCCAACGTAGGTTTCGAACTCGTAATCCAGAGGTGGATGGCTAGTGATAAAGTGTCGGGACACCTTAACCAGACAAACCAATTGCTATACCTGTTAGATATGATGAATTCGAATATAACGGGGTTATGTCTTTCTTCTGAGGATTATGACGTATCAAATAAAGCCAGTATTTTATGTTGCTGAGAAACATCACGTCTTTGTTGCAGTGTTCTCGATGATATGCTGTGCTCTCAAGGGGACCAATTTGACTTGAAGGTGTTCTCTGTAGGGGCGGAAGATTGTGTGGTGCACTCCGACCACCTTTTTGTCTAATGGTGCAAACTTTCATGTTGTGCTCTCGGGAGATGAGGGATTGTGTGTGGTGGTGTGCTCGTAAGGCATGGTCAAGAGTAGCATTACGCGTTGGTGAAGATGACATGGATATTTTTAGTGTTTGGAGGTCCTTATTCCGTTATCATGATTAAGTGGGCTGAATTGCATCTGTTATATTGTTCATGATGACTACAGTATGTTAGGTACATCGTATGTGTGAGAACGTCACAAGAAGCCATATACATGTATAAGAAAATATTAACATTAATTATATATTTGTAATATACGAAGCCTAGAGTAAATAAGTAATGAGACCATTAACAAATGTTTTGTAATTGACATACTTGACTTTCTCATAACGAGGCTATCGCCGCACTGGTCTTCTCTTGGCAGAAACACTTCCGGTATAATGACAAGTATCCGGCGCTTTTTACTAGGTTTTATCCTCCAAACGCATTCGATATTATTAGGGTAATTTCCTGGGTAGTTGGGGCTTTGTATGAATCCCTGTAGTCTCCCTATCATTCCTCCGCACGAAGCATCTATATCATCAGATAAAAATGCAATATTTTTAGCAATAGTAGCATATTTTACCTCATCGGTGATAGCAAGTCTACCATACTTATTATACCTCAAGATTAATGGAATCTTCTACTCCCCTGAAGGTGTGAACGATAGATCTCTTACCCGATTGGTGATATTATTTGTTGGCTAAGCAATGACTCTGCCGAGGGTTAGACCATTAATTATATCATCCGAGAGCTCAAGATTTCTCTGTTATGTTACATACTTAAGGTAAATGATGGTTATTTCATTTGTACAGGGTCCAGTTGTTCAAATATGTTTAAAATAGTGTAATGCAACAAAATATGGACGTGTCGTCATTCTATTGTCGCCGTGATGTCATTTTATTGTAACGGTACGCACACACTAGGGGTTGATAAAGAAATACGGGATATAATTCTTAAGTGATGAAAAAATGCACATGTGTAACTATCGAAGCTTAAAAGATGTTATCATCGATGAAACAGATGATGCTTATCTTCCTAATACACTGTCATTCTCCTTGTAGGTTTTCAGGGGTATTCGTATAAATCCATATTTTGTTTATGATTTCGTTCTTGTTTTACAAATATTATTTATTATTGCACACCATTTATGAAATAGCAAAAATGGAAATAAAGTTCTTGATCGCGAACTAGGTAATTTCATAATGCAAATTTCGACTCGGACGGTATGTTTTTCTTTGCAGAGAAAACCACACTACGTCATAATACAATGTGACGTCATAAAGTATTTGTTTTGTGATAAACATACTTTCATGTTTTATTGAGTTTAATCCATGCTACACACCTCAAATGCAATTCTATACAGTACGACAATTCTAAACACTAAACAATTGTTTTCACTCGATTAAGCTATTTTCCAAAAGTTACAAAAAGCGCAAACTGTAGCAGGTGTTTTGAGTAACTGGAAAAATAACTAACGAGACCATATACAAAAACAACGAGTTTTAGGTGACCTGTTTCTTCCATTTTAGAAAACGTTATTCTGGGGATTAACTGAACCGTTTTGTGTCAACGTGTGGTTTTTCACAATACCAGGTGAGGTGAAACGATATGACCTTAACTGGAATGCCGCTAATTAACACGAAAAACTGACAATTTCAGAAATGTATGGGAATATCACAATTCATTATAAATCATAACACGTAATAAGCGAGCTTATTCTTTTCAAAAATTTTATACATAAAAGGACAACGTCACCCAATGTTACATAATTAATCATTAATTCTACAAAATAGTTCTTACTGTCGTCACCTACATTTACATTCATCAAAAATAATTCTTACTAAAACAACATTAAAAATTCATATATTATTAATCTAATAAGTTGAAAATGAACATACTCTAATTGAAATTTGATAACAAATATTTTCCTGCCTTTATTTGCTATTGATAGATATTTTATTAAATTGCTAAGTTTTGCTATGTTTTCTACTTTTAGTAACTGAATTAATTTAGACATCCTAGGATTGTAAAAATAATATGGTTTGATCAAATCGATACAAATGTATGCGTAACACTTCACTTACATTGAAAGATATCATTTTCATCACATAAAATGCATTTTTGTCTTGCCTCGGCATATCTGTTAATCTTCCATGTTCAATAGTTAGATGATGTGCAGATAAACGAATTTTTGAAATAAGTTCGTAAATAGATAAACTGAATAATAAGATCGAGCTCACCTTTACATTCAGAGCTGTTTGTAGTTGCCGGTGAGTCGGTTATGGTGGATCCCGGGCATGCGTAGCAGAAGGTCTGCCCTGAATCAGGCTGGTAGCTAGCAGTCGGACATTGCTGACACGTGTGACTCTGGACATCGTAGAAATGACCAGGAGAGCACGTCACTACAATACAGCGAATATCAAATGATAGCGTATTGTTAAACACCATAAACAGACATTAAACGTAATTTCAAACGTAATGTATCTTAGTATAAGTATGTTGCTATTTAATGTTTAAAGAGTGGTGTTACTGTTTGAAACTAATGAACGCGATTGCTAAGTCCACTAGAGCATTTGTGTTTCGTAGAAAGCTGACATCATTGACTACCATGTGTTGTTGTGGTTGTATTCTTTAGCAAGAAACTTGACATCGGTTGATTTAGATAGAACTGCGACAGGCCATGGTATGTTTTTCAATGTGGTTGTCATCGTGCACATTTGGAGAAAAATGATTTTTGACTATTAACACGACACAATTATTTCTTAGAAAATTGCAAACAGGATAAGAAAGACAAACAAAAGAATATACACTTGTCAGTACAAATTAATTTGCATCATTGTAACATGTTAAGGTCGTGCGTATACCTGACGGTGCACACCTGTTCGCCGTCTTGCTGTACGTCATGCTTAATTTAAAGTGTATGGATGGGTAGACAGGTATGTCAGCTAAACCGTAGGTTTAAGTTTTTATCATATCAAAAAATTATTGTAAAATATAGCATAATTACAAAATGCACAGGAACAGTATTTAACACGTTTGATACATGAACGGTCAAAATGATGTGAGTCGAAGACATTTATATATTAAGCTACCTCTAGGGAGAACATTCTGAGAAGGTCGTCGCTCCGTTGCTACTCGTGGTCAATCCGCCTCCGCATGGAAAACAGGATGTGCGTCCGTATTCTGGTCCGTACGTTCCCGCATGGCATGGGGTGCAAGGTTTGAGGCCATCATGAGAGAATGTGCCAGGTTCACATAGCACTGAAAGGGTATAACAAGTTAAGCCATTAGCGACCATATCAAACGTGTTACTTTGACCCTTAAAACAATTATTATTTATTTTCAAATATTCATTCGATGTTTTATCATAATAAGAAAATATCACGTACAACCAAATGCAATATCAGTATTCAACAGATCTATATAAAGATGTATCCGGAGACGAGTTTTCTATTTGGAATCATCCTGAAGCGATCATACAATCGCGAATATTTATAACCGTCCAGTATCAAATATTATTCAATAATAATGTTCAACACAGTCACATCTTACCTGTACACTCCATTGCAGTTTTAGCTCCCAGGATACCGACACCAGGAATGCGATTTGGACATTTTATACAGGACGTCTGACCCTCCTGATCCTGGTATGTCCCTCTGGAACACAGCGAGCATGCAGCTAACTTCCGCTTGAAGTACGACCCAACGCTGCAGGCAACTACAACAGAAAAAAGTTGATAGATCAGCATGCAGCAGTACAACATGAAAAATAACAGAATTCTACAAACTGTATAAAAGATACGTTTGTGAATCTTATGAGTACAAAAACGGCACCAGACAAATTCTTCCTTCTATGGTACAGCAAACGCTTGGGTCAGAAAAATTCTTTAGCAAAACGTTCCATTCATCAGTCTCAAAATAATTGCACCGAAGTCTCACAAGGGAATAACGATTTAAAATTTGGTACTTACCACATTGGTCGCCAGCCATTACTTTGCCTTCTGGACAGACGAATGATACAGTTTTTTTGTATTTAAACGACTTTTTTATGACAACGCGGCCGTCTCCATCGTAGCTGAAAAAAAGTTAGTTCAGGGTTAGATCGTCAACGCTAGTTCATATTCGAGTGGAATCGGGATGTATGAATCTATAAGCTTTATTTGAAATAGTTCTCTATTACTAATCTACCGAATGAACATACATTTGTGTATGTTAACACATTTGTAAGTATTGACTTTGACGGACCTTCGGCACTTGTAATTTGAGTAAGAATAGTGTTTTATCGGAAATGAATCTGTCAACGTGTAAAAACACTTTCTCTTCTCAACATCAATAAATCGTACATACCTGACCACAAACTGAGATTTATTGATGAATTTCTTCATTCTCTTTAATAATTTTTTCAGTCGTCGTTCAGTCCGCTTTTTCGTACATTTAAAATCACATTTCTCTGCAAGGGAACACAAGTAATGTAAGTATGCAAATAGCAAAAGTCAAGATAATCATCTGTGAAAGGAGAATTTAATTTCGCTATATTCGCGTTCATTAAATAAAGTGCAAAAATAAATACCAATCTAATATTTGTATACTCACATGTATGGAAATATTTTCAAATCGGTGATGGGCGAATTTAATACCAACGAAATAGTTCCGACTGGACGAACGCAAAAAAAAATTGCCAATAAAATTTAACAACGCTACAGTAGGTCATACTAGAGGAAACGTAATCAAAACAAAGAATTATAAATATACTTTTTGTCTTTAGTGGTGCCACCTCTATTTCAATATCGGCCGCTACGAGCGCCCCCTTGAGGTCTTGGACCAGTCGACGTGACTTCCGGGTATCACAGTCAATGTTGACAGAACTTATACTGCATTTTCGACGGCAACGGTACTTTTTCAGCTCTGAAATACATACTCAATATTAAAACAACCTGGAATTATTCATTTTGCTACATGATTTATGACAACATGTGTATGCGACATAATCAGAGACATTGACAGTAGAGAGTGCCGAAAATATGTTAACACGTGTTGCATTCATTGGTTTCTAGATCTTACCAAGCTGAGCAGTGATATTTCGCCGAACCTCCTCTCGAATACTTCGCCGAACTCGACATTTGCTGGCCATGAATAAAATTCTTGCTGTTTTCCTAACAACGGGAACCTCCGCCGATTCTAAAATATAAAATATTAGTATTATCAATCACAATATTGATGCAATAGTTCGAAAATGGCGAGATTATTGTATCATTATATAACAAATTCATAAGAATATTTGCATGACCTTGATGTCGTACCTGAACACGATGATAACGTCTGATTCAAGAGTCTATGTAACCATTCATAGCCCGTGCTCGTCCCACATCTGTAAACGTTCTCTCCCTTCGGACTAGTGGAATAGGTTCGTGTGTCACACCTGACAGTGCACACCTGGTCGCCGTCTTGCTGGACACAAGCCATGCTTGATTTGGCAGGTGTACGGATGGGTAGACAGGTCTGGTCAGCTAAAGCATATATGTTTAAAATATCATCAATATACTGCAACTGTAAGATTATGATTATGTATAGGACATTATAACATAAATTCAAATAAATACTTTCACGTGATTACATTTGGGGGAGTGGAAATGTCCGCTGATGTATCCATGCAAAATTCTATTTCAATATGTCTATGGAGCGCTTAAAGAAATATTGCACACAGAATAGATAGCATTCTTCAAAGTTTAGCAGTACATACAAGTAAATCCTAAGGAGCGATGTGTCACATTATTATTTTTTCTAGAGACTGCGAATAGAGATATCCAATGTCGTTCTTAGCTTGGACTTATACCAATATCTTAGTACTGAGATTTCCATATAAAACAGATACAAGTCTACATGTAGGTGTACTACAGGTCGGATCTAAAAACCGGAGGTGATATACGTACACACACAGTCCTTCCGGTTGGTGTGGAGTTTGAAACCGGTTGGGCAATGACATCTGAAGCCCCCCTCTGTATTCTCACACGAGTGTTGGCAACCTCCATTATTCTGGGCGCATTCATTCATATCTAAAAATCAAATGACGAAATCAATTTTAATTTTCAAATGAATTGCAGACAAAATCAATATACAGATGCTGCATATCTATTGAAGTGCTAATAGAGTAAAAACGCTAAGTGCAAAATATAATGCCGTCTGTTGTTCATTTGATATATATAAAGATGTAATTATATAGCAATTTATTTAAATATTTCTTTAAATTGGATTTTGAAATGTTGACACTGCTGTTTCTAGATTATTTAAGACCAGAGATCTAGACTTGTTTTTGAAACGATGCCAATGGTAATTGATGTCTTATATTGATAATAATGTAAACAAAACATCAAAAGCGCAGGTTTTATCCCTTTATGTGTTAGAAACTATTTGCAACTTGACTTATTCATATCTACAAACTATTTGTTACATTTCCTTTACTTAATTAATCAGACTCGCTGACAATTTCCAGCATCATCAAAGAAAATCAAAATTGATGCTCTGATACTAAAACAAGTGATGAAAACCTTCGATGGTGTTTATCTACTTTCGCGTGATTAAGGCGTCCAATGCAGTTTGCTCCGTTAATACTGCTCTCACATTTAATAATTGCCGAAATATTCTATATCTTTAATACACCAATATGTCCTTGTTCTGGTTTCTTACTGTATTATTTATCTACGTACCTGCACAGTGTGTGATCCCATACAGCTGGAACCCTGACTTGCACGTGCAGTGGAACGTGCCTGGCGTGTTCACGCACCGTTGGTCACACGTGGTGTTTAGTTCACACTCGTCAACATCTGAAATAAGACAGTAATGATATCGTCTGTCTATATCAATTAGATTTTAATTTTCCTTAATTTCCAATTTCATGGAAATCACTTATTTATGTCTTACTTCTACATGCTAACATTTATGTGTATTTCCGAACAATACACTAAAAATATTTTCTTTTATTATTTCAAAATATCTTATCTTGTCATGGTAATTGATACATTACCCTTTTATTACAGAATATAGAAAATGTAAGATTACGCGGAATTTAAAACCCGCGAATAAGTTAAGATCGAGACACCTACGGAGTTAAACATCAATAAAGTTACTCATTGCAATATGTTTATATACTAATTAGCTATTGTGTTACCTGTACAGGTGTGATGGTCCGGTTGCACCTTGAATCCTTTAGGACAGACACATTCATAACCTCCCTTTGTGTTAACACACTTGTTGCTACAACCACCGTTAGCAATCTGACATTCGTCTATATCTGTCGTCAAACAGATAATAAACTTATTTTAGAAAAAAATTGAACGTAATCAGCATGCATGTTTATCACATTATTGCTTTCACTGAATCTCTGACAAAATACTACGGTATAAATAAAACCTAAATTTGAAAAATCTAGGAGGTAGTCATTAAGATGATTATGAGATAGATTTAATTTAATTTCAATGCTCATTCATATATTGTGTAACGAAAGCTATTACATATATACATGTACCTACTTCATCGCTTATACAGAAATGTAACATGCTATGGCGTAGTAAACATCAATTGTCCACTTAACTACCTTTTCATATACATTAAACATATACAATATACAATAAAAGAACTGTACTTAAACCATTCATGTCGTCAATATATTGACCAGAGGATTGCATAAATACACCCATTTCTATCTTAGTAATAACTTCCCCTTTTGGTAGAAAATGCAGTAATTATATCATCAAATTCTTTGGGCACTAATTAAGCATTCTATGGACAACAAGTTTTGGACAAGAACTAGTTTAATCTATTTAAAAATAAAAGTAAGGCAGCCTACCTAGACACGTTCGATCGTCCTGGTGTAACTTAAAACCCCGTGGACAGGAACATTGAGGGCCAGCCTTTGTGTCTATACATTTCCTGTCACATCCGCCATTGTTGACTTCACAAGATGCTGAAAAATAACAGTTTGTGAAAAAATGTAATAGTCAAACAGGGTATCAAAGATTTATATGCTACGAGACACTATCGGAGTTATGTCCCTTCGATCATTGTAGAGATTGGCAATGTTGCCTCGGCTAAACCAACCAATTTTATATTGCTTTTAGGATTTACAGTCCATGGAACAAATATGAAGGAAGCTATTTCATTTCCATAAGATATAACATTCCGTGCACGCAATGCTACAGTAACATGATAACTATGTTGATATTTTGTTTTGATCTATTTTATAATAATATGTGATTTTTCAATATCAATGGTTTTATAGCTACTTGATAAATGATATGTCAAATTCTATAAAGGTGTGTTGATTCAAATACATGTATATTTGATTTTCGAAATAGTGTTCGGTCTTTTTTCTTTTTTTTTCAACATTTATAAATCGGCCACTCTTAAATAAATTGAAAAAATGCTCAAAATAGAGTACTACTTATTTTTATTGTAGGATGGAACAAAACCTACCTTTCACGTCCCTAATAACACACTTACCTATGCATGTATGATTGTCGTCCCTCAGAATGTATTTTGGAGCGCACGAGCATATTGGGCCAAGAGGCCCGTCCGTGCAATTATGTTGACATCCACCATTTCCGGCTGCGCACGTTTCTACCACATAAAAACAGTACATCAATACCCACAGTACAACAGCTAACATGGCGCCTTAAAACGCAGGCGATCAAAAATGTACCCAGGGTACAACAGTCAACATGTCGTATGAAAAACACAGGCGATCATAAAAATACCCACAGTGCAGCATTCAACATGTCGCCTTTCAACAGGCGGTTATTAGTAAACTAAGATTTTCTTTATTTCACTCGGGATTGTATCCTTGTTATAAAAACGTATAGATACATCGATTGTGATTGGTGCAGTACCCACTTTTCCCCTATAGCAACATTTTGAGGTTTATGTTCTGAAATGTTACGGCCGTAAGTCTCGTCGCCAATATTTTTTATCATAGCACGTCAAAGAAAGGTTGATAAAAGGCAAGAAATAAATAGCTTGGCAGAGAAACAAAGGTTTTTTAATGTGCACTTTCACTTAGAAGCCAGGACAATTAAAGCGCCTATCCTATCAACATACACAGGAAGTTTAATAGGTGCGGGGAGTAAACTTCCCAGAGTGGTAAGAGGTGTTTAAACTACACAGGACACTAAAACCGAAGGTCAAGTAGAGCAGAGTAAAGACATGTTTCAGCAATAGAGGAAAGTCTCATACATGGTACGCTAAAACAGGGTTACTTCTTAAATCGTGTTATTTTCAGTAAAATACGTGACAACAACATCCAGTTCATAAAACAGACCATAATGAAAACTGGGTCAACATGAGTCAAGGTAAAAAATGTACCACGGGAAATAGACGTGATATCAGCAACGTAAAGGAAAATGGAATACAAAAATATACAAAGGTAAAATAGGGAATATCTATCACTCAAGTAAACTACTGACCAATAAGGACCATGATACATGTAAACAAGTCATTAAACGTGACAATAACGAAACACCACTGTAAACAAAATAAACACTCAACAACTATGGGTAAATCAACAACTAAATAACATTTACGGAATGATACATCATCTACAACGGTCCGAGTGTAACAGAGTTTTAAAGGGACATAAGGAACGATATTATCATCATGATAACGACATATTACAACGTTAACATTTTTCACACAAAATGAAAAAAAACCCAATCAAATCAATATCCAATCAAGTGAAATAGTAACCAGGATAAAGCTGGCATTAACAACAGGAATCAGAACAAGTGTTCTGGAAGCAAGGCCATCTCCTCCTGCATCGATGATATCCATGTTTAAATTCAAAATTATGTCACATTTTCAAAATGACGTCCGTAGAATAAGCAACGAAAGCCACAAGCATACCTTGTCTAACGATTGTCGAACTTCATTTAACACAAAGAATATATGATGTCATGATGGCCGACCATAAAACTGTCTTGCAGTCGTGCAAGTCTGTCCAGTTGTGTCAGATGTTGGGAACAAAGCCTTCGATTACTACCGGGAAAATTTAACTACCGTACGAGGGCAGACAGGGATGTCAATAGAAACAATTAGAATTACGAAAAGAGACAAAGATAAAGTATAATACAACCAAGCGACCCAAGGAAGCAAAGTGTACACAAAGAAAAGCAAGAGAAGGTACATCAGCAACATCATCACATCAGTGAGGGGGCAGTTTGTCAACACATCAGTTAGGGGGCAGTATGTCAACACATCAGTGAGGGGGTAGTATGTCAACACATCAGTGAGGGGGCAGTATATCAACACATCAGTGAGGGGGCAGTATGTCAACACATCAGTGAGGGGGCAGTATATCAACACATCAGTGAGGGGGCAGCATGTCAACACATCAGTGAGGGGGCAGTATGTCAACACATCAGTGAGGGGGCAGTATGTCAACACATCAGTTAGGGGGCGGTATGTCAACACATCAGTGAGGGGGCAGTTTGTCAACACATCAGTTAGGGGGCAGTATGTCAACACATCAGTTAGGGGGCAGTATGTCAACACATCAGTGAGGGGGCAGTATATCAACACATCAGTGAGGGGGCAGTATGTCAACACATCAGTGTGGGGGCAGTATGTCAACACATCAGTGAGGGGGCAGTATGTCAACACATCAGTGAGGGGGCAGTATGTCAACACATCAGTTAGGGGGCAGTATGTCAACACATCAGTGAGGGGGCAGTTTGTCAACACATCAGTGAGGGGGTAATGTGTCAACAATTAAGTGAGGGGGCAGTATGTCAACACATCAGTGAGGGGGCAGTATGTCAACACATCAGTTAGGGGGCGGTGTGTCAACACATCGGTGAGGGAGCAGCATGTCAACACATCAGTGAGGGGGCAGTATGCCAACACATCAGTGAGGGGGTAGTATGTCAACACATCAGTGAGGGGGCAGTATGTCAACATATCAGTAAGGTGGCAGTATGTCAACACATCAGTTAGGGGCAGTTTGTCAACACATCAGTGAGGGGGTAGTGTGTCAACAATTCAGTGAGGGGGCAGTATGTCAACACATCAGTTAGGGGCAGTATGTCAACACATCAGTTAGGGGGCGGTGTGTCAACACATCAGTTAGGGGGCAGTATGTCAACACATCAGTGAGGGGGCAGTTTGTCAACACATCAGTTAGGGTGCAGTATATCAACACATCAGTGAGGGGGCAGTATGTCAACATATCAGTGAGGGGGCAGTTTGTCAACACATCAGTGAGGGGGCAGTTTGTCAACATATCAGTGAGGGGGCAGTATGTCAACATATCAGTGAGGGGGCAGTTTGTCAACACATCAGTGAGGGGGCAGTTTGTCAACATATCAGTGAGGGGGTAGTATGCCAACACATCAGTGAGGGGGTAGTATGCCAACACATCAGTGAGGGGGCAGTATGCCAACACATCAGTGAGGGGGTAGTATGCCAACACATCAGTTAGGGGACAGTATGCCAACATATCAGTAAGGGGGCAGTATGTCAACACATCAGTGAGGGGGTAGTATGCCAACACATCAGTGAGGGGACAGTATGCCAACACATCAGTGAGGGGGTAGTATGTCAACACATCAGTGAGGGGGCAGTTTGTCAACACATCAGTGAGGGGCAGTTTGTCAACACATCAGTGAGGGGGCAGTATGTCAACACATCAGTGAGGGGGCAGTATGTCAACACATCAGTGAGGGGGTAGTATGCCAACACATCAGTTAGGGGCAGTATGTCAACACATCAGTGAGGGGGTAGTTTGTCAACACATCAGTGAGGGGCAGTTTGTCAACACATCAGTGAGGGGCAGTTTGTCAACACATCAGTGAGGGGGCAGTATGTCAACACATCAGTGAGGGGGCAGTATGTCAACACATCAGTGAGGGGGCAGTATGTCAACACATCAGTGAGGGGGCAGTATGTCAACACATCAGTGAGGGGGCAGTATGTCAACACATCAGTTAGGGGGCAGTATGTCAACACATCAGTGAGGGGCAGTATGTCAACACATCAGTGAGGGGGGCAGTATGTCAACACATCAGTGAGGGGGCAGTATGTCAACACATCAGTGAGGGGCAGTATGTCAACACATCAGTGAGGGGGCAGTATGTCAACACATCAGTGAGGGGGCAGTATGTCAACACATCAGTGAGGGGGCAGTATGTCAACATCATCAGTGAGGGGGCAGTATATCAACACATTAGTTAGGGGGCAGTATGTCAACACATCAGTGAGGGGCAGTATGTCAACACATCAGTGAGGGGGCAGTATGTCCAACACCTCAGTGAGGGGGCAGTATGTCAACACATCAGTGAGGGGGCAGTATGTCAACACATCAGTGAGGGGGCAGTATGTCAACATCAGTGAGGGGCAGTTTGTCAACACATCAGTGAGGGGGTAGTATGTCAACACATCAGTAAGGTGGCAGTATGTCAACACATCAGTTAGGGGCAGTTTGTCAACACATCAGTGAGGGGGTAGTATGTCAACATATCAGTGAGGGGGCAGTATGTCAACACATCAGTGAGGGGGTAGTATGTCAACATATCAGTTAGGGGGCAGTATGTCAACACATCAGTTAGGTGGCAGTATGTCAACACATCAGTTAGGGGTAGTGTGTCAACAATTCAGTTAGGGGGCAGTATGTCAACACATCAGTGAGGGGGCAGTATGTCAACACATAAGTGAGGGGCAGTATATCAACACATCAGTGAGGGGGCAGTGTGCCAACACATCAGTGAGGGGGCAGTATGCCAACACATCAGTGAGGGGGCAGTATGTCAACACATCAGTGAGGGGCAGTATGTCAACACATCAGTGAGGGGGCAGTATGCCAACACATCAGTGAGGGGGCAGTATATCAACACATCAGTTAGGGGCAGTATGTCAACACATCAGTTAGGGGGCGGTGTGTCAACACATCAGTTAGGGGGCAGTATGTCAACACATCAGTGAGGGGGCAGTTTGTCAACACATCAGTTAGGGTGCAGTATATCAACACATCAGTGAGGGGGCAGTATGTCAACATATCAGTGAGGGGGCAGTTTGTCAACACATCAGTGAGGGGGGCAGTTTGTCAACATATCAGTGAGGGGGCAGTATGTCAACATATCAGTGAGGGGGCAGTTTGTCAACACATCAGTGAGGGGGCAGTTTGTCAACATATCAGTGAGGGGGTAGTATGCCAACACATCAGTGAGGGGGTAGTATGCCAACACATCAGTGAGGGGGCAGTATGCCAACACATCAGTGAGGGGGTAGTATGCCAACACATCAGTTAGGGGACAGTATGCCAACATATCAGTAAGGGGGCAGTATGTCAACACATCAGTGAGGGGGTAGTATGCCAACACATCAGTGAGGGGACAGTATGCCAACACATCAGTGAGGGGGTAGTATGTCAACACATCAGTGAGGGGGCAGTTTGTCAACACATCAGTGAGGGGCAGTTTGTCAACACATCAGTGAGGGGGCAGTATGTCAACACATCAGTGAGGGGGCAGTATGTCAACACATCAGTGAGGGGGTAGTATGCCAACACATCAGTTAGGGGCAGTATGTCAACACATCAGTGAGGGGGTAGTTTGTCAACACATCAGTGAGGGGCAGTTTGTCAACACATCAGTGAGGGGCAGTTTGTCAACACATCAGTGAGGGGGCAGTATGTCAACACATCAGTGAGGGGGCAGTATGTCAACACATCAGTGAGGGGGCAGTATGTCAACACATCAGTGAGGGGGCAGTATATCAACACATCAGTGAGGGGGCAGTATGTCAACACATCAGTGAGGGGGCAGTATATCAACACATCAGTGAGGGGGAAGTATGTCAACACATCAGTGAGGGGGCAGTATGTCAACACATCAGTGAGGGGGCAGTATGTCAACACATCAGTGAGGGGGCAGTATGTCAACATATCAGTGAGGGGGCAGTATGTCAACACATCAGTTAGGGGGCAGTATGTCAACATATCAGTGAGGGGGCAGTATATCAACACATCAGTGAGGGGGCAGTATGTCAACACATCAGTGAGGGGGCAGTATGTCAACACATCAGTTAGGGGGCAGTATGTCAACACATCAGTTAGGGGGCAGTATGTCAACATATCAGTGAGGGGGCAGTATGCCAACACATCAGTGAGGGGGCAGTATGTCAACACATCAGTTAGGGGGCAGTATGTCAACACATCAGTTAGGGGGCAGTATGTCAACACATCAGTTAGGGGGCAGTATGTCAACACATCAGTGAGGGGGTAGTATGCCAACACATCAGTGAGGGGGCAGTATGTCAACACATCAGTGAGGGGGCAGTATGTCAACACATCAGTTAGGGGGCAGTATGTCAACACATCAGTTAGGGGGCAGTGTGTCAACACATCAGTGAGGGGGCAGTATGTCAACACATCAGTTAGGGGGCAGTATGTCAACACATCAGTTAGGGGGCAGTATGTCAACACATCAGTGAGGGGGCAGTATGTCAACACATCAGTGAGGGGGCAGTATGTCAACATATCAGTGAGGGGGCAGTATATCAACACATCAGTGAGGGGGCAGTATGTCAACACATCAGTGAGGGGGCAGTATGCCAACATATCAGTTAGGGGGCAGTGTGTCAACACATCAGTGAGGGGGAAGTATGTCAACACATCAGTGAGGGGGTAGTATGTCAACACATCAGTTAGGGGGCAGTATATCAACACATCAGTGAGGGGCAGTATGTCAACACATCAGTGAGGGGGTAGTATGTCAACATATCAGTAAGGTGGCAGTATGTCAACACATCAGTTAGGGGCAGTTTGTCAACACATCAGTGAGGGGGTAGTATGTCAACATATCAGTGAGGGGGCAGTATGTCAACACATCAGTGAGGGGGTAGTATGTCAACATATCAGTTAGGGGGCAGTATGTCAACACATCAGTTAGGTGGCAGTATGTCAACACATCAGTTAGGGGTAGTGTGTCAACAATTCAGTTAGGGGGCAGTATGTCAACACATCAGTGAGGGGGCAGTATGTCAACACATAAGTGAGGGGCAGTATATCAACACATCAGTGAGGGGGCAGTGTGCCAACACATCAGTGAGGGGGCAGTATGCCAACACATCAGTGAGGGGGCAGTATGTCAACACATCAGTGAGGGGCAGTTTGTCAACACATCAGTGAGGGGGCAGTATGCCAACACATCAGTGAGGGGGCAGTATATCAACACATCAGTGAGGGGGTAGTGTGTCAACAATTCAGTGAGTGGGCAGTATGTCAGCACATCAGTGGGGGCAGTATGTCAACACATCAGTGAGGGGGCAGTGTGTCAACACATCAGTGAGGGGGCAGTATGTCAACACATCAGTGAGGGGGTAGTATGTCAACACATAAGTGAGGGGGCAGTGTGTCAACACATCAGTGAGGGGGCAGTATGTCAACACATCAGTGAGGGGGCAGTATATCAACACATCAGTTAGGGGGCAGTGTGTCAACACATCAGTGAGGGGGCAGTGTGTCAACATATCAGTGAGGGGGTAGTATGCCAACACATCAGTGAGGGGGCAGTATGTCAACACATCAGTGAGGGGGTAGTATGTCAACACATCAGTTAGGGGGCAGTATGTCAACACATCAGTTAGGGGGCAGTGTGTCAACATATCAGTGAGGGGGCAGTATGCCAACACATCAGTTAGGGGGCAGTATGTCAACACATCAGTGAGGGGGTAGTATGTCAACACATCAGTTAGGGGGCAGTGTGTCAACACATCAGTTAGGGGCAGTTTGTCAACACATCAGTGAGGGGGCAGTATGTCAACACATCAGTGAGGGGGCAGTATGTCAACACATCAGTGAGGGGGTAGTATGTCAACACATAAGTGAGGGGGCAGTATGTCAACACATCAGTTAGGGGGCAGTATGTCAACACATCAGTTAGGGGGCAGTATGTCAGCACATCAGTGAGGGGGCAGTATGTCAACACATCAGTGAGGGGGCAGTATGTCAACACATCAGTGAGGGGGCAGTGTGTCAACACATCGGTGAGGGGCAGTATGTCAACACATCAGTGAGGGAGAAGTATGTCAACACATCAGTGAGGAGGCAGTATGTCAACACATCAGTGAGGGGGCAGTGTGTCAACACATCGGTGAGGGGCATTATATCAACACATCAGTGAGGGGGCAGTATGTCAACGGCCAAGGTTCATATATAATGTTGTTTGGGGACATCACTGTAACAAATATTAAACTTAAAAGATGAAAAGTTAATGGAAATTTCCAAATAATCTCAATCGATGAAGAGAAAATTATCTAACCTTTTATACTGAAAATGACCCTACAAAGATTGAAACCTACGTACGAATGCAGTCGAGGGCGTTGCTGTGGAGTCTAAAGCCTTCCCGACATCCGCAAACCAGTTTTCCGGCAGGTGTATGACAAAAATGCTGGCATTGTAAATTATCCTTGCAATATGTTCCATCTGCGAATATCAATTAAAAATGTTAGCAACCTTTAAAGTCTTCGGTATTTATCAAAAGTATTGCAATATATTATTAAATAGTGAATATACATCACCAACATGCCCTTGTTAATCATTAGGTATTATTTTTAAATAATGTAAACTTGTTTAGTTTAGAAAATTCTGAAGATTTCTTTGCTAGATTTCTATGAATATATTTGACGTTATTGGATATGCAATGTTGGTGTATATGCATTTTCATCTACTGTGAGTGAGGTATGCATTATTACAATACGACCATAGGTTAACAGAACAAAACATAAAGCTAAATAGTTCAATGAATGGTATAACTAGTATTCATCATTAATCATGATTTTGTTGTTCTGTGGAAGTTCTAAAATCTGAAAAGAAAGGTTTTAATCTAAATACTTAATTTAGAAGTGTCTTATGTCTTCTGCAGAACACATACACTATCTATACAGCATTAATGGCATATCTATTCGTAATACATTTCTTCTTAACAATTTTTATTTAAGATATTTTCCTTGGTATAAAGCAAATTCCTTTAAAATAGTTTTACAGTGCCATAGTATATTATATAAGTGTTACCTACATCCACTCATTGCGCAGTCAACTTTATCCAAACAGACGAGATGTAGAGATCCGGATTTATTTCGGGTATTTTGTACCCTATATTTGTACTTTGAGGTCTCGAGTTAGCAGTTGATTTCTATTTTCAGCTCAGTCACAATTAGCTAAGTGAGGCTGCCTAGTGGAGTGTAATTTTGAAGTCCTTTATCGGCTGTGAGTAACGACAGGTGCGTATGTGTTAAGTCTCCAAATTAATTCGCCGTGAAATTGATTACGATCCTAAACCTGTGCACACACACTGGTACGGCCCCAACCCTACGACACCCTTAAAATATGTCAGTTATGTACAGGTGATTGTAATCGATTTACGACTCTTGTTAAAACACTCGAGTAATGTGAGGTCATTATATATAAAACATCAAGTCATTACTTACATCAGACACCCAAAGACCTATACTTAGTGACCTTAACTATATTGGTAGACTTGTACGGAACAATCATGATTTAATATCTGTCCAGGCATTGTGAAATTTCGGAATACGAGTGTTACATTACATGAAACCTTTGGTATATTCACATAACCCTAGTTAACGATCTTACGTTGCATTTTATTTTCTTGGTGAGTTCTAATCTTAAGTTTTAAATTAGATTACCCTTTTCCTGTAACTACATGACCTCAATAAAAACAAATTTACTTCCCGAATATCAATATTGTATATGTCATGAGATTTCTACAGGGACCTTACAGTTTATTGTGTGAACTGCTTTGAAGGTCTTTGCGATATTCTAGTAAGGGCAACGGTTCAAGCTTTTCGAGAAATGCCAGTTGATGAAAACCACCTGCATGTTTTATGATCGCTGTGGCAGCATGGCGAAAGAGTAGATTTATTGTCTTATGAAATATGCTGTTAGATCAGCCCAACATTTGCATGATGAGATGTCATCAATAGCGCAGTAGTAACTTTTCCATTTTTCCTAGTTATTTTTCATGACTCTCAATCTAAATGTTCATATTTTGACATGTTTGGCTTATATTCTAAAATGCAGAGTTTTGATTGTAGCAAGCTTTAATGTTTAATTACTGGACCCAGGACTATGTACTAACTTTCTTTCGTTTTTGTTATATCATATGTACATTCTTTGTATATTGTCCTAAATGAGAGACATTGTGGACAGTAAACTGACCCTAGGTCAGTTGGTTACCATACCATCGTATTCGTCGTAATAATTCCACAGAATGATATTTGGAGCAGAAACAATGCATAAAATATATTGGTTGTGCTAGCTTTGTATATGATTTGTTTTCACCTTTGGGCACGAGCATAGATCACAAAATGACGGCATAAGCTCTGTTCATTCCTTCATATATTATAGAATACCTATTGTAATCCAAAATTGTATCACGATAATATTTTTAATGTGTCTGTCATGGTTATAGTTTATCTATTAATTTGAAAAAAATAGTCCATGCGTATTGTATACTTACATTGACAGTTGCGTCCGTCTGGAGCCAATGAATAGCCCTGGTTACACCGACACTCATAGCTTCCTAACGTATTGACACATTGGGCTGCACAGCCGCCCAAATTTTCTAAACACTCATTTTTATCTGAAGACAAAACAAAAGACCAATCAATAAGGAACATTTATTAAAAGTGGCGTTTCTTCATTTTAAGAAAGTAGTTAGATGGAAATCATCTTATCTGAAAACAAAACCACAGGTTAACAATGAAAACTGATCGATAGTGGCGTTTCTTCATTTGAAGAAGGTCGCTAGATGGACATCATTTTTATCCGGAAACAAAACCATTGGGTAACAATCAAAATTGATTAAAAATGACGCTTCTTCATTTTAAGAGGATAGCTAGATGAACATTAATTTTTATGACATTGTCATATCAAAAAGACATATATAGTGTTTTGTATGTACTTTTGAGATGTTTGACGTCATTTGATAATAATATCACAGCTATACCATATAACAATGGATACCAACAGGACGTGCTCTCAGATTGAATTTCGATTGATGGATCGCTGATTAACAGTTTTAATCAAAGATAGACATTATATACAAAGGTCATTTCTCTTCAAATTGTCTTTCAATCAGAAATCACTCTCAGCAATGTGTATTGATAATTTTTTTCAGATATAAATACAAGAAAGGGAATCTTGTAGCTAAATGATCAATCAATTTTTAACATATAGTGTCACCGCCCTCAAAATTACCATCCCCAGCAACTATCTACAAAATGCAATGAAATTAATAAAACGTTATAAACTTCAACCTCTAAATAATTCTGCTGCTTCACATCAACAACTAGGGTTGTTATCTTTTAAGATTTGATAGCGCCGACACGTATCGGACAATTAATGCCATGTTGTGTTGAAAAACCAAAACCATCTGTATTGAATGAACTTGTAGTACCTAATGACATTTCTAAACGTATGTATCAATGACATTCTTGCTTGTTTCAAAATAAACTTAATATGTAAATAAACTACTGTAAGAACTTGCTAGGGCTAAGAAAACTGGTACAATACACGATTTATAATAGAACAGGAAAGATTTATATAACGAACAAAATAACTATTCGGATAAATTTTCAAAGAGAAATAAAACATATGAATTGAAGAACGCCACAATGATGCATGTGTAAACGTTACAGGTTTTAGGATATTATATAACAGTGTGAAACATATAAATATATCGTATACACTCACAGCTTAGTTGACCTCGGCTAGTATTTCAGTTTTATTGCCCTATAAAACTGAATTACACGGATATCATTGCCTACAATCAACTAAGGCTAAGACCTCGAATGGCCCCGGTGATCGCTGATTAAACTTTTCTCTATATAAACCATGTCTTATATGATTTTAACATTAAGCAGTCTAATCTGTCGCAAGTTCACATACTATGTATGAATTATTGATAACAACAAACGGTTTGTGCTGGAGATGTTTATCATACAAGACAAGTGCTTTGTTCAAAGTATAAACATGTTTACTCGATAGCAATTAAAGGGTAGCATTTATAGGGTTAAACCTGTGGATATGTTATTTCTATAAATTCTGAAAAAGATTATCATGAATTAGATTTTAAATGTAGTTCTAGTAGACGAAACGTTTCGTAATAACATAGATACAAAATGAATGTACTTCATATACGAATGAAAAGTTTTACGATATAAAAGTTGTTAATACCTCCGACAGGGACACTTCTACCAAAATGTCTAAATCAAACCAATTAACCCTGTCTAATGAAACTCTTTCTTGTTAAATATGTGAAAGCACTCCCTCTCTATAACTTTTTAGTTTTATCCGACATGGCTGCTTTCTCTTTAATATGATGAATATTCATGTATGTTCAACCTTATCCATATCTGTCTGATTCTGAACAATATCTCTTTATCTCTATCTAGATCTCTATTTATTTCTCTTCAACACAAAACCTTCCTTATATACTATAGACTTTATTTACATCAATGGTGAAACAGGTAGTATAAACTAATGTTGATGACTTTTGTTGGTCTCAAGGGAAGGGGTATTACTGTGGAAGAAACCAGAGTAGCCGTAGAAAACCCTAGGAGTCGGGCAGGTGAATGTCGAGTTTGTCACCACTGCGCCAAACTATACAAAAAAACTTACCTATACAATTGTGTCCATCTCTGTCCAACACAAAACCTTCCTTACAGCTGCAAGTGTAATTACCACTCTGATTCTGGCAGAAATGAACACATCCTCCATTCTCGTAATCACATTCGTTTTCATCTGGAAACAAATTTTTAAAAAATGGAACTAGACAGCAATGTAAAAAGACAGTAGTTAAAGAGTTTTTTAGGAATATTATTGCAAATGTAATGTTAAATTTCTTAGATTCTGACGTATTACTCAATATAGTGTGAATTATAAGATCATCGTGAAGAAAAACAATAGTACGTTAATCTGCGATTACTTTATATGGAATATGACGTTATGTATAATTACTGTATATGGAATATGACGTTATGTATAATTACTGTATATGGAATATGACGTTATGTATAATTACTTTATATGGAATATGACGTTATGTATAATTACTTTATATGGAATATGACGTTATGTATAATTACTGTATATGGAATATGACGTTATGTATAATTACTGTATATGGAATAAAAATAATATGTTTTATTTCTTTGGTTACCGCGGCTCAGGGAAATTTAATGTTTTATTTGCCGGCCAAGTGATGTGTTCCGGCTAATTGCAGACACTGTTATAAACATTAGGTATAAAAATACGTTATGTATGAACACTGTATATGGAAGATAAGGCACCATGCATATCTTTAAAATGCAACACATTAAGCAAAAAACATGAATGTAAAGATATTTTCCTTAACAATCAGGTTAATCATCATCACGTGTGATGACGTCCTTCTCCTTACATAAGAATAATTTCAAAAGGTATAATTTCATGTCTTTGTATAATGTTTATTTTGAATCAGTTTCTTCATATTGAAAATTACATATTGATTAAAAAAGGCCCTTGTCATCGATACATCACATGTTTCACGTGTTGTCCTGCATGAACTTTATATAATTTAGAAAATGTCTTAGATTACCTCTATACAGATAATCTTGTCAATTCAATGTAACATGAACCTCATGCTCGATTTAAAAATAGGAATTCCAAGGTTAACAAAATTATTTGGCTAACCCTCTTTCTCTTTTCCTCATAAACCTTTTACTTCCAGACTTACGATATCCTGTCTGGTTAGATTTCCATATCCTCCCTATCCATTCGCATCTCAAAATGTTAAAGAAACACTTTACACATCAGTCTTAAGCAATTACGTATAGCAACAGTAAAATACAAGACTACGCTGTAAATCATCGCACAGCATTCTTTAATCTTTTGATGTGTGTCGACTGCCTTAGCTTTTGATTACAAAACAAAAAGAATAATTGAAACGCAAGTACATAACCAGGTCCACTTGTAGCATAGCAAATGAGAAAGTGTTCATAACATTTCATCTTCAAATGTTTTGGTGCAGTTCTATAGTATACAGCATTTATTGTATCTGTTGTTAAATCCTTAATTTCAGGTACTTTTCATTTAAGTGTCTTTTCAATTATCCGATAAATATTTTGCTTAGCACCAAGCTTCTTCAGCTAGATCCTGGAATGACACCCAAGTAAATTACTGAATAGTGTCTGACAGAGATACTGCAGGTTTACATATACTATCTGAAATGGGATCTTATAGCATACATATTTTTGCGTCAGGTTTCCATAATTCTGCAAATGATATAGAAGCCTCATTTATGATGTGATTTCAATTCACTAAAACTACTTAGATTGTGATATCGTTTTTATGTCGTTTTAAGTAAATTAAAATCAGTTCACTATATTCGCATTTCGGGGAAATTCTTAATATTCGAATTTTGTAAATCAACCAAGACACATTTGGTGTGTGTGTGGGGAGGGGGAGGGGCGATAGGGGGCTTTTTTTCGAGCGAAATATTATTTCGAAAAACAATTACGAAACAAAAAGCTATTTTCATAAATGATATGGAGGAATTGTTCAAATTGTTTAAATAGCCTAATCTATATGACAAAAATGTACTCTATATTCTACTTCCCTTGTTATTTTTGACATCTGTATTTTGTAAGCAGAAGCAATCGTGACATGTGTCAGCGATGTTTTTCAGTCAAGCTAAAATAAAAACCTCAAATTCTGTTCTCTGTTATTCTCTCTTTCATCTAACGTCATCTACTCGCCCATGTTGTTTCCAGATCTAATAAACCTACAGCTACCGACAATTTGTGGTTAAGCTACCCGATACTAGCTTTTTGTAGATATTTCTTTATCTTTATTCATTAGATAATTTGGCATTTAACTACATCACATAACTGTGCACATGTGTAGCTTTCTTTTTCAAAGTGGCAGTCTAATTGTCTCCACGTGTGTTACTATTTTTAGAAAAATGTATCGTCATTGGAAATTGTATTCACTCAAACGTTTGTTGAATTTTTTCTCTTTCGTTTTTATTTATTCGTTTAACTCGTTTTCATTATTACACTAATTATTGCCTTAAATTAACACTTCATTTTATAACTACTAAATATATGAATTTCTTTAAAAATTCTTTAACTGAATGTTGCTATGGGGACAATTTTTTGGATGGCATTACCATATAAGTCTATATGCTACTTTGATTGTAAACACAAGTTTGCGTAAACTTAAAGCCTACCAGTAAAGTCAGAAAATAGCTTGTTATATCATGATTGGATCATTGATTAAGTAATGATTGTAGATTCTGACTTGTTAGTCCGTGATTAGGTAATGATTGTAGATTCTGACTTGTTAGTCCGTGATTAGGTAATGCTTGTAGATTCTGACTTGTTAGGCCGTGATTAGGTAATGATTGTAGATTCTGACTTGTTAGTCCGTGATTAGGTAATGCTTGTAGATTCTGACTTGTTAGTCCGTGATTAGGTAATGATTGTAGATTCTGACTTGTGAGGCCGTGATTAGGTAATGATTGTAGATTCTGACTTGTTAGTCCGTGATTAGGTAATGATTGTAGATTCTGACTTGTGAGGCCGTGATTAGGTAATGATTGTAGATTCTGACTTGTTAGGCTATGATTAGGTACAGATTGTAGATTCTGACTTGCCAGGCCTTGATTAGGTAATGATTGTAGATTCTGACTTGTGAGGCCTTGATTAGGTAACTACTGTAGATTCTGACTTGTGAGGCCGTGATTAGGTAACTACTGTAGATTCTGACTTGTGAGGCCTTGATTAGGTAACTACTGTAGATTCTGACTTGCAAGGCTATGATGAAGTAATGATTGTAGATTCTGACTTGTCAGGCCTTGACGAATTAATCATTGCAGATTCTGACTGCCAGGCCTTGATTACGTAATTATTGTAGAATCTGACTTGTTATGCTATGATTAGGTAATGATTATAGAATCTGACTTGCCAGGCCTTGATTAGGTACTGATTGTAGATTCTGACTTGTGAGGCCTTAATTAGGTACTGATTGTAGATTCTGACTTGCCAGGCCATTATGAGGTAATAACTGTAGATTCATTTTGACTTGCCTGGCGTCGATTAGGTAATGGATGTAGATTATTTTGACTTGCCAGGCCATGATTGGGTAATGGATGTTGATGATTATGAGATGTTAGGCCATTATTAGGTATTTATTGTAGATTCTGACTTGTTAGGCCATGATTAGGTAATGGTTGTAGATTCTGACTTGTCTGGCCTTGATGAAGTAATGGTTGTAGATTCTGACTTGCAAGGCCATGATGAAGTAATGGTTGTAGATTCTGACTTGCAAGGCCATGATGAGGTAATGGTTGTAGATTCTGACTTGCAAGGCCATGATGAGGTAATGGTTTAGGATTCTGACTTGTCAGGATATGATTCGGTAATGATTGTAGATTCTGATTTGTGAGGCCTTGATTAGGTACTGATTGTTGATTCTGATTTGTTAGGCCATGATTAAGTAATTATTGTTGATTCTGACTCGCTATGCCATGATTAGGTAATTATTGTAGATTCTGACTTGTTAGGCCATGATTAGGTAATTATTGTTGATTCTGACTCGTTATGCCATGATTAGGTAATTATTGTAGATTCTGACTTGTTAGGCCATGATTAAGTAATTATTGTTGATTCTGACTCGTTATGCCATGATTAAGTAATTATTGTAGAATCTGACTTGTTAGGCCATGATTAGGTAATTATTGTAGATTCTGATTTGTTAGGCCATGATTAAGTAATTATTGTAGATTCTGACTTGTTAGGCCATGATTAAGTAATTATTGTTGATTCTGACTCGTTATGCCATGATTAGGTAATTATTGTAGATTCTGACTTGTTAGGCCTTGATTAAGTAATTATTGTAGATTCTGACTTGTTAGGCCGTGATTAGGTAATGATTGTAGATTCTGACTTGTGAGGCCGTGATTAGGTAATTATTGTAGATTCTGACTTGTTAGTCCATGATTAGGTAATGATTGTAGATTCTGACTTGTTAGGCCTTGATTAGGTACTGATTGTTGATTCCGACTTGTTAGGCCATGATTAAGTAATTATTGTTGATTCTGACTCGTTATGCCATGATTAAGTAATTATTGTAGATTCTGACTTGTTAGGCCTTGATTAAGTAATTATTGTAGATTCTGACTTGTGAGGCCTTGATTAGGTAATTATTGTAGATTCTGACTTGTTAGGCCATGGTTAAGTAATGATTGTAAATTCTGACTTGTTAGGCCATGATTAAGTAATTATTGTAGATTCTGACTTGTTAGGCCATGATTAAGTAATTATTGTAGATTCTGACTTGTTAGGCCATGATTAAGTAATTATTGTAGATTCTGACTTGTTAGGCCATGATTAAGTAATTATTGTAGATTCTGACTTGTTAGGCCATGATTAAGTAATTATTGTAGATTCTGACTTGTTAGGCCATGATTAAGTAATTATTGTAGATTCTGACTTGTTAGGTCTAATTCATAGAGTAAGACATGCTGCTAGTTTATGTTGTAAAAACTTCTGTTAGCTTAGATAGCAATCACACAATGTTGATTTATATGTAAAACACACTGGGGGCGTATATGGTAAGACATTTGTAGGACACACTGTAAACTTATATCGAACGAGTAAGACACAAACTGCTAATTCATATCACAAGACATAATATGTAAGTCTGCGTGGTTAGACACACTACAAGTGTCTACGTTAATGCACCAAATGTAAGTAAATATGGTAACATGCCTGCTTTATTTTATAAAACACCTCTATTTTATACGGCAGGAAACACTGATAGTATATATCGTAAGTCCATATGTTAAGTTAATTTATGACAAACAGTTGTAGTTTATATCGTAAGACACATTTTTAGTTCATATTGGAAATCGTAAACTGCTAATTCATATTCAAAGACACTGATATGTATAGAAAGCCTAATCGTAGCCCTACTAATTTATATGGTTATACACGCCCTCAAACATCCAGTTTATATATGATGTACAATGATTGTTTATTCTGTAACAAACAAATTGTTATTTTATACGAAAAAAATATACACATTGCGATAATTATGGTTTGCTTACCTACACATATTTTCCCTGTCCCATAAAAACCTGGTTTGCATCGACACTTATAGCGCCGTCTGGTGTTGATACAGATGGCATCTCTGTCACACGTGTGTGTTCCTGTTTCACATGCGTTACCTGTAAATATAGAACGTTCAACAGTCAGGACAACTAATACAGCAGAACCTGTCTGATACGACATTCATTTATGACTTCATTTCAGGAAATACGATAGGAGACATGTTTGTCAAATCAACTTTGATAAACATGATGGTCGGATAAGACACTTTTCCCATTAAAAGGAATAATATATATTTGCATCAGTTATGCTTTTTTAAATTATTTTGTTTATATATACTAGGTCAATTTTTTAAGTACTGAAAAAACTAAATATAGGGGCAGAATATGAAAGAAATTCTTCGGTGTGAAATTGATAAATTATTCACTCCATGATAAAATAATAAAAAGAAGCTTAAAACATTTTTAGAGGGTGATAATAGTGTTACGTCAGTAATGTTTGGTATTGTATTGTATATTCTTTGTCGGCGATGTAGGCATCTTTCAATTATATGCTTTACTTCGAAGGTTGACTGCGCGTGAGCATACCTCAAATTGTCTAAGGAGAAAAGATCGCACCAATGGTGTTATACTCAACAGTATAAAAGTAACTTATAACGTATGTTAAATAAGCCATATGAAATTTAGTTTCGGTTTCTTTATTTCAAAATGTTAATATAAAAAAAAACAAATGCACTGCGTATTATTGAAAGTTGTACTAAATAAAGAATGACGCAGTGCCAACTCAAAAAGACAATAAAAAGTGAAAAAGAAAATTCATGTGGATTAAGAATTGAAGAGTCATGAAATAATCCCATGGTATAATTCCTTTTCTATGTAGTGTTCGCATTGAGTATTTCACTACTGTTGTGTGACTCTTTATGAAAACATAATATAGTACACTATAAACGAATTTAATTCCTAATAGGGATTTTGTTTCAGTGATGTCATGAGAAATTTGTAGTTAACATTTACTTCACAGAAAATATGTTTAGATATCCACAGAACATCCTTCTAGTCGTTAAGTTATGTATGTTCACACATGAAACAGGTGTATTTATATTACAAAGGCAATTACGATCTAGATGTCAGCCTCATTCTTATTAAGAGGACATAACACAACCTGGATTTGACCAAGCTATACATGGCGGGTGTCGTCGATAAAGCTTGAGACGCTTATCCTTCTTTGACGCATTTTCCTGTTCGTTCTGCTTGTTCTTTTTCAAATGTGTTCCCTGTCGACCTAGATTTTGTTGATAGTTTGACCTAGTTTTATCGATTTGTAGTAAAATCACTACATGTTTTATATTATATAAGCATTACCTGTTGTTCACGTATGATTCACTTCCAATTTTTGTATGGACTTTAGTTGTTGTTAAACATGAACATAATTTATTATATGAACTCATCATTTTTTATTTTTTTTTTTTTTGCACAATTTGGATAAGAAATTGAAAATGTTGAATTTCTGCGCATCATTTATCTAAAGTCATAAAAAATGGTCGTGAAGGATTATGTTATAATTGGCTTCTCCCTTTTCTGTGTCCCGTTTTTGTATGTGTCCCCTTCATATGTACTTGAGTGTAGACATATTGATCTTTTAAGATTACATCTAATGCCACTGATGTCCATAGATATGACATTTTTTAATTTTCCAGGTTCAAAATCAAATCCTAATCATTTTTTATAGCTAGATTTTGTTGCGCTATCTTACTAAGTAACGACATAAACTCATATAAAAACCATCTCGTATTACATCGATTGCGGAAAAGATTATTTACAAAAATGTCCAATTACATTAAAATGTCTTAAAACATACTGCTATATCTTGATTCCAACAGTAAAAAAGTAGAGTTTGGCAATACAATTATGTTTTCAAATAGATCTAGGTCAGATATGACTGCTTCAAGCACTATACATCCTTTTCTAGAAAAGCAGGACAAACCATATCAACATTGAGTCTGTCCTATACATGTAGTATGTCATAGATATGTTGCTCGACACAAGTGCATCGACATCATTGACGTAACATATAGGGACGTCACAATATCTTTTCACTGTAGCAATGACCGAGTTGTAATTCGTCTATAATATCGAGAGAGATGAGCATAAAAGGTTTGGATAAACATTAAAAATTATATACAGACGGTTAGAATGATTTAAAATCCGTCACTGTGATGTGGAATGAGTAAATGTAATTTAACAATTTGAAACGCAAATGAAATGATTTAATTTTATGAACATCCCTCATATGAACATGTGAAGAATGTAATATGTAATGATAAAAGTCATGGGATCTAAGATATTCATGTGAACATTATGTGTCTAGTTTTCCGGGAAACAATTCTCAAGTTGAATAAATGATTCAAAAGCACCTTGCATTTTTGTTTGTTAACACACTCATATTCGTAATCAAGGAGATATTGACGACTGTTTTCCTCTAACTCATTATTATCTTACCGATGATAATTCCCTTCCGCTTTGCAACATACAAGTAAAAAACACATTTCTCCCGCAATAATCAAGGTAGTTCCATGCGTTTTTTTCATGACACATTACATAAACAATTATTGTATCCATTATCTAATTCACATTTTAAAATGCTACCCACATGTATGACTTTTGTGGAATCCCTTAAAAAGCTATGACATACGAATTGTGGAGAAGTTAAAGAAATTATCTCGTTACAAAGGCAAACTATACGTTGGCCTTTGATACACACATGTATATACAAAACACGCTGACCAGTAATGGCCGAAGGCATATGTCCCTAGATAACCTTAACAAATACCACCTCGTCCGTCTAGACATCGTATATTTGCCTGGTTTATGCATGAACGACTATCATTGTGTTGTACATATCATGGTATTATAAACATATATCCACTCGAGTCACCGCTTATCGGACGATGTATAGCATACTCGCATACGTACAGTTTAGACAATTGAAATTGTAAAACACGAATAGTATTATACATTTATGAACTCGTGAATGTTTCATATTCAACACAACACTTTAATTTCTATAGTTTGTGTTTATCCTAAAATGAAATGAAATGTCCGGGTCAAGACGTTATACTGAATTGGATATTCATTCTTTTCTCGTATAATATAGATGAGAAAAATCCTAATGTCAACAGCTGCGAAGTTTACCAGTTATGATATAATATAATATAATGTAATTAAAACGTAAAAAGCCTTTATAATATGAGAAATAAAAACGAAGCAATAAAAAAGAAATATGAATTCATCAGGAATCATAATAAAGATAAGTCATTAATAACGAGGAATGAGGAACACAACACTAAAACTGAAGGAAAGCCTTTATCATAGCAACTGGTTCTAACCAAATATTCCACTAATTAATAACTCCTAATATACGATCATTATATTTTTATTCTTATATCATAAATATAGATTCTAAGATTTTTTTTTTTTTTTTTTTTTCTGTAATTTTATCATGAGCTTTCCTGAATTGTTGTTCATTACAGAGTATCAAATAATTATATGACTAATAAAATTAATGCACATCCTCTGATTTTATTAACCAATTATATAATTCAATTATGATTTGCTTAGCGTTTGGTTTTATAGATCCTTTGTATCACTTAAGACTCTGTAAAGGATGAAACGACAATGGGGCACAGCTTTTTATGATTATGTTGCGCTTTTGATTTTGTTATTGCATCCATATCTAAAATGCTGTAAACATGCGTGTTTTGTGGTATACAAATAAAATATGCATTTATAGTGAAGGAAAATAAAATTATTTTACGGAAATGATGAATAATCGTCCATATGGTCGCTGATTCAGAGAATGGAAATTTGAATTATGTAAGAACCTCGTCATAAAATCACGTTTCCTCAAAATGACATCATCCTCATTGATTTTTTCACAGTCTATGTACCATCCGGACCCCCAGTAAAATTGTTTTTAAATTAGATATAACTGGAATTCCATTCAACACGCTCGTAATGAAAGTGGGAAAACTATATACCAATTCTATCAAAAATATTATGAAAAGTTGTAACATATTTGAGTAATGTATATTTCATCTAAGGATGACAGGAATTCAATATATATTATTTATATAAATACATATAGAATGATAATAATAATGAAAACGAAAATATAATTTATTACGCCCGATTCTCACAATTAATCTATTTTTTACGCATTCACAATCCTGACCTCTAGAATTGTCTGTCTTTGAGGATACTTCCTCATTCAGACTGATATGTTAAATGTATAAATTTTCAACTTTTGTGGGAGGACAAAAAGCAGACTGATGTCTACCTTGCGCTCGTTTCCAAATCCGTATTTGATGCTTTCGTTTCCTACACTTGTTTATCTTCCTTAAACATGACGTTAGAAAATCAAAGCTATACCGAAACATCACACATACAATGTTCACTGTTTGAAAAATATACCAAAATATACATTTAAAGAAAAGGAACGCGACCCAAAAAATCAGTTCATAATTAAATTACCTTACTTAATTTATCGCTATTGTGGAATATTCTACTGTAACCTTACATTATTTTTTGTCATGGCATCCTGCTCTGTAGAAAACATGAAAAGGTATTTGATAAATTATTTGTTAACAGACTATTGATTTTTATAGTTTATACAGATGGAAACCACCATTTTAACTTACATATCTCTCGGCTAGGTATATTGGCAGTCTTTCCACAGTCATACTCCTGTTCCCATGTTATAGCTATTTGTACACACAGCACCATATTGAGAATAAGCCCAAGGTACCCCGATGGCATTGTTCTAATCACTTCTCAATCAGAAGACTATGTCACATCTCTTTCCTTGTTTGAAACACTCTACTGTTTAAGCAGTTGTGATGATCTGAATAAGTATCTCTGATTTGTTCAATATATTTGGTATAAAAACATTTGTATTTGAACATATATACTAAACGGTTTGATTGACAGATATGCATACTGATTATACTGTGGAACATGCAAGTGCAAGTGCATCAGGGGGCACCTGTTTGAGTATTTTAAGATTTAGAATGAGCTCTTTTATGACCGGTTGAAATTGAAGGAAAAAAACGCAATCCCACGTGTGAAACAGTATGGTGTAGAAAATGTGTTATAATACGTCACTGTTTATTGTCTAGGGTCACGTGACCTGCACAATCATCGCAATTTATGTTTGCATATGTAGTGGAAGAAAAGAAATTGTTTCCAATTAGTAAGTGCATTTTTTAAAAATGAAACTCAGTGTATCGTAGAAAATTCCGTCAGTGTAAATACATAACTTGATAACTCAGTATTAAGTCTATACAATATCAGGTTGTTAGTTGACAGTGGTGTTTTATATACAAACATGGACCTACTGATATAGGGGAGGAAATTGCACTGTAACGATACAGTTATAGTTCACGGGTAACCCTATCCCAGTAACATTTCCAGATGTTGCGCTCATAAGCAAGTTGATATGAATATAGCGTTTTAAAAAATCCAGATGAATTGATATCATAAATGTTGTATTTTTCACTTGTTTAAATTTTCCCGGGCTTTGAAAATTGCTTGATATACATATGTCAGAACAATGTGTATTGACAATTTCTTCTATTCAACACTAGTTAATGGTTAATACTACACTCAAATAAATTGATTTGTTGTTGGTCTGGTTCTAAACAGAATTCCATGTGTTACCGGTTATAGGGCCATGAATACAATGGCAATATCGTAACAGAATTCCATGTGTTACCGGTTATAGGGCCTTGAATACAATGGCAATATCGTAACAGAATTCCATGTGTTACCGGTTATAGGGCCTTGAATACAATGGCAATATCGTAACAGAATTCCATGTGTTACCGTTAATAGGGCCTTGAATACAATGGCAATATCGTAACAGAATTCCATGTGTCGCCGTCAATAGGGTCATGAATATAAGTACAATATCGGGGCAGAATCAATTACCGCCAATATACATGTTATATCCAAAGTTCCTTAGTTATGGTTGCATAATATCAGTTCGTTACCTGGTTGTTAACTGTAAATATCAATACGATATTATACTATATGAATTGTAGCGACCCTAACTGATACAAGAGTATCTGGTAGAATAGTCAAACTTCACACATCAAATATAACATTGTAGTGACGTAGAGCAGGTTAAACAATTCACAGAAATATTACAAGACGGTTTACCGACACTTAACTAACATTATTTAAAAAACACAATGTAGTCATACTTCTATCACAGATACAATTCAATAAGGTACAGTAAAGACCATTCACGTGTAATATTGAATTGAAATCTAACACTCTATTTAAAAATTTTGATGATTCGTATTACAAACACAATCGTATTAGTATTGTTCTTTGTAAGTAAATGATTACTACGATTTCGGTATCACTTCCTAGAAACATAACACTCTCTTGTGGTTGTAAGTAATGATAGTAAAATGATATATAGACAGACGGCGGTTCTTGTAAGATCTCTAAAATAACACTTCGCTCTTAAAGGTGTAGCAGTGCCATAGATACGTGCTATTAACTTCTAAAACGCATAACGCTACCTCTTTCCGTGAGCTAAGACTCTTGTGCCTTACAAGTCTGAAAATAATTATTTCAATTGAGATAATATAACAATAAAAATCTACGTGTAGTCAGTACCTCCTCCTCCTTCGACCTTGACAAACTCTAGCCGTATCAGAAGGCTAAACTTTGTCTCAATGTTAAATGGTGTGTTATAAAGCATTTAACATTGAGACGAAGTTTAACCCCTGTACAGATAGGCCTTGCCAATCCATCCATTATCCGCTGTACCTTACATTGCAAAATCTTGCAATTCCTACAATAAACCACTATACGTTTTTAAAGGAAATTTGATATAATTTATGGAGTCCCAGTTCCAACCTGTTGATATCCTATCCCGATTAAATCGTTCAAAACGACCCATCGGCATCTCGTGAACTATCTTTATGTCTTCTAGCCCAGCAGTGTAAATAGAGAAACCATGCAGCAACACGTGAGTAACACAGCGGCACGCGCCATAGCATCAGTAGCGGAAGCCCGAACCAGTCAAGCTCTTCATGAAAAAAACTAAGTCGCAATCACGTGACACAGTGGTCTGGTTGCTGTAGAGTCGCTCTGTCAGATATTAGGTAATCGTGGAGCGATGCACTAAGTCCGCCATGATGTATCACGTCGTGTGCTATAAAGTGTAATTTCTACACCAAATAGTGTCCTATTGTGATGATGGATGTCAGACTTCTGTTTTAAAGTAGCTCCCCCTCAAGACCAGACCATTACAGTTACAAAATAGCTCTTAGAATTACAAAATAGCTCCAAGACCCGCACAGTACTTCAGTATGTTGTACGGTTTGGGGAAGGTCCCTACGTCATACCAATCAGGTAGAGGAATAAAAATACAAAAATAAAACACTGACATTACAAAATTTAGATGATCAAATGAATGCTTATTAGTCCCGTTTACCTAAACAATACCCCAATGGTATAAAAGAATCTACTAACACTATATAAATACGTATATGTGTAACTATATATAGAAATCCATGGAAGATAAATGTTAAGTGAGAAAGGGACCCACACCTCCCTCATCAACAAAGTTAAGGTCGCCAGTGATTCAGAAGAAATACAAGTTTTATCTAAAGTAATCAAGTGTGGCTTTTCACTTTTAACCTTGACTGATGATCCCGAAAATCTAAACAGGGGTAAACTTTCATGCTGTAACACTTTGGTGTAAATATCAGCACTTTATGTTCGGGATCTCGTGCACACATGTCACGCTTTTTTTATTTTAAAGGTGTGACATCTGACCTTTAACCTTGACGGATGACCACCAAACTCTAATCAGGTGTAGAACTTGATGGTGTTATGTTATGGTGCGAACAGGAGATATTATGCACACAAGCTTTTTACTTAACCTCAAAAGTGTGATTTTTTACAATTAAGCCTAACCAATTACCACCAATATCTGAACACGTGTTGACCTTGATAGTATGATAATATGAACTAGTTCTGTCCATGGTTTTATGAGACATCGTGTACAACAAGTTTATTACGGACGGATGCATACACCCACTCACAGACGGACGCACGGACGCACAAGGCGAATAGTATACATGTATATCCCCTTTCTAAGTGCGTGTTTATGTGGAGGGGGAGGGGTATAAAAACAAAGGTAGGAAGAGTAAAAGTAAATTAACGAGACATTGTGAATGCATGCCAAACGATAAATTGTTGTTTTATGAATTACGTAACATATTTTTATTGCAGTTTGCATAGAAACATGAAAACAAACCATTGCTGTTGTCATTGACATCAAGTTATGGTGAGACTCAATAACGGGAATATCCTTCGACAATAACACTTGCTAGAACGATCAATTAAAGCATCATGTTTACCGCGCCGGTTGTATGATGCTTACAGTGAGCTATCAAGTTTCAGTCAATTTCAACAAGTACACATGTACACACACGATATTTGTCAGAAACATACAGCGTCTTCGTCAGAAGAATCGTTAACATGCTCTTAGAAATCAAAGTTGAAACGTGACGTCAAGTCATCAATCCAATATTTTGCAAATAAGCAACATTAAAACTTTTGAAATTAGGCAGAAATGATAACATGTTTTGCTAACTTGCATAATCATTATTATCATTACAGGAACGATTCAGTTGGATAATTACACAACAATTGCGACAAAGCGTAATTAACAACTGACATGTATTGTACGCTGACCGAGAATAGCATGGTATATCTTATCCCTGGCTTAATGCCTACATCTTACTATATAGCGAGGACATTTTATTCGTCGTCGTATGCAATGTATGTTCGCGTAGGTATACATCATTTGCTCCCTGCGATACCGTGAATTGGTTAATTCGTTTAATGTTGGATAGGAGATTGCCGTGACGACCTCGTTACGGAATGGGGGGAGCAAGTAACCCTTCTCACTTAGTAAAAAGTGAAGGATCTTTGCATGAGAATGGAACAATGGTTGACATCTTTAAAACGTAGTTATGAAAAAAGCAAAGATTGAGAATCACAATAGGTTGGAATATAATGGTCATGCAATGGATAAGTGCCTCAAAAAATTTACATTGGATGTAAAATGCGAGTGATGAACTACATTACCAATATGTTATGCTAAAACCAATCGCAAAACAAGCATCATTACAAAGAACAAATCTCCATGAACCAGGGTTAACCAGGTCATGACGGCTGTCGTCAAATTTCGGCAAATTTCGGCAACATACAGAGATATTATTTATCACTTGTGTTTTTTGTTTTTTTAATTCGTGGTTATTGTTTTCATCTTTTCCCCGATAATGTTTTGCGGAGGATTATGACTCCCTACTTCGGCTTAGTGTCAGCTTAGTCCATTATTTGGGTGGCCGTGGAAATTTAGATATGAATTTTTCTGAGGTAATATTCACATGTATAAAATACGTCTATTTGTATACCAATTTATGTTATCACCCGTTGTACGTAATGAAAGAAGATATTAAAATGACTTCTCGGCAAAAAAAAAGAAATCAAGTTAATAATTTATTTATTAATAATTAATCATGGTGAAAGCCATCCCGCTGTCATTTTGAAATAAAATGTAACAGCAATATTTTACAGCGGACTCCATGGTTTAGATGGGATGAAAACCATAAAATTATTAGATTTATGTGTAAATTGTGCAACACGGGACTGGATCAGTATGGCGGTAGATAATTCTGCCAGGTTATGGAATTCCCACACGGGGTTTATCAATAAAGACTATGTTATAATTATGATTACGTAACTTCATTGCGAAGACAAGTAATTGATAATAGATTGAAGTGAAATCATCTATCGACCAATTCAACTCATTACGGAGGACGTAACGATACGAATTTCGTTCTGATACGGTTAAGGAGGGTACTGATGCAACTTCGCTTTGACAAAAAAAGTTCAATAAACTTCAGCATGTATTAAATGATTACATCAGAGATGGTGTTGTTTGATATCACAAACATTCAATTTTACATGTAAATTATACTCTATAAGAGGTAACTTCACACATCACGTGATATTTGTGAAATCGGTGCCTTTGATGTTTTGCGCATTGTCAATTACATGCATGTACTGGAGATAACGGGCAGTCTCTGTGAAAAATTTCCCTTCGAATACGCTGTTTCACATCCAATATATTTGATCCGATAAACACTGTCATTCGTTTTCATTTGAAATTGCAATTTCGTTTCATCTGAAGATTAGGACGACGGGGGCAAGCTGGAAATAGCCTCCATGAATAATATTTTAAAAGTGATAATAAGAGAAAGAGGTACGTAGTGAATTGAAACTACTTTAATATGATCATAAGTTAATGCCACAACTTTCAAATCTCAACCTTGTATTGGTTTGTCTACCTTAGATACACTAACGTAATATCTAACGGCTTAAGTACAATACAATCCGGTCTGATGTTGTATACACTCACATCTCCTTTGTTAATCTCCGGATGGTCACTACGAAAAGGAAATAAATTCATAAGCCTATGAACGCATGCAAAGATCAGCGTCATTCAGATGTTTACCCCCTTGTTTGGTGTAATGAGAGCTTATCAAAAGGACAACAAACATTTGGATGACGTGAGGCAGCTAAAGGAGTAGTAGCATTAGTGATGATACAAGTCTCAAAATGAAATAATTTAGCTCTACTTTTTTAAATAAAAATCCAACGAATTTATAAAGGAACTTTTGATTAACGATTTGCTATAGATTGTGCTATCTAGTGAATTTAAGTGCTAATAACTGAAGTATGAATCTTTACTTAGATTAGAAATGTGTCTATTGCACAGTTATAGATGATGGTAATTGCTTGAATATTGATCTTTTAGGACGAATAGTAATCTCAAATGGGTTTAAAGGGTCTATAGGCCGACAAATGTTACATGTGTGTATAAAACTCGGTTGTAGCGACTGTTTTGTATACTGTATATTTGGTAATCTTCGCGGGTAGTTAATTTCGCGATACTCCCGGTCATTAGATATAGCGCAAAAATAATTTCCCACCAAATATCTATATTGCAGAATGTTAACAAAGGTAGATTTTGCTAAATTCAATATCAACGAACTATGTCCTACTCAGAACACCGAACAATATTAGCTTCGTGATTTTGACAGCTATACGGCATATCGCTGATTCTGCCAATTATCGGCTTAACAGAGAAAAGTATTGTTGTAATGTCTTACTTTTGTTAACATTGCAATATGATCTTATGATCAAGCAGTGTTGTTTATCAAAGTTACTAAGACTGCTATTTTCCAAGGCACAGATTAATATTAGACAATATTTTTAAGTATCTAGGGATGCGGTGTATTGAGCTACTCTTATATGGCCATACAATGTTACCGAGTTAAAAATGAATAATTAGCCGGTCTGGTACTATCTCTTAATCATCTTAGATGTGATGCCATAAACTTGTTTATGTTCCCTTATTCAATAAGCGCTTCACTAATAAGTATAAGTAATTTATGAGAAAATTGAACATAACAACATCATTAGAAAAACAAAACATCGTTTAGCTGCAACGTGTTTGAAAAGTTATGTCTAGTTTGATTGCTATTTTAGTATTGTATACAAAGCATGAATTATCCGTGATAAAAATTTCAAAGTATCTTTGTTATCTTTGAACTATACACAGAGCTTCATAAACAAGACTGTAAAGAGACCAGTGCATGGGCAGTACTTATACAAAACGGTGGTATAACAGGGATCTGTGTAATTTCTGAAACTCTATAATGCATTATATTGTACTCTCAGCTCAGATTCTCTCGAATATGGTATTTACGACCTGCTATCTCGGATGATAATCATCTACACGTGCTGGTGCGTTTACGAAATACTCTGAAACATCTTTCTTTCGCGGTTACCTTAACTTTCACAATTTTCGCAATATAACATTAGTCACGGGATAAAATGTATGACAGCGGTACCAATCAGAATAAAAGGTATGCCATAAGTCACAGGGATACCAATCAGGATAAAATGTGTGTCAGACACAGGGGTACCAATCAGGATACAGCGTACGTATCGCTAAAATTATTACCAATCAACAGTTTAACCATGAACAACGATGCTCACAAACCACGATGTAATTCGCAGTAATTAATTTTCATGAATTTTAGCAATCGCGACGTTCGTGAGAGTAAATTGCACACGGGGGTTGTTCGTGTACAGTACCATATGAATAATGGATATGGGGGAACGAATTCTTTATTACATCTATGTTCTATTAAATTATTTGTGGTCGAGTGGCACAGGGGTTCGATTCTACAATCGGACATGGAAGAGTATAGCGTCACCTGGCCGACCACATGGGTTTTCTCCGGGAACGCCGGTTTCCTCCCACACTAAGAAACCTCGCACGCTTCCATCCGGGCCAACAAGCGTGATTAATATACAATGTAAGTTAATATAAATTAGGTTTTTATTCAATTATGTACGTAAAACTATCACCATCCTGTAATATACAATTGAATGTTAAAAGAAAACAAGTCATGTAAGGTACAATAGTATTATACGGAATAAAATGTTTGCATATATACTTCTATAAATTAGCTAGTGCGAGAAGATTATGTTTATTTTGAGTGAAAAGTGTTCTCATTGGTATTAACAAAAGTGAAGGGAGAATTAAGAAAACAAAAACATCCTGCTTACCAAGACATCTTTAACGATTGAATAATGACTTTGTCACAATATAAACAACTGGGATATTTATTTATTCAGGCAATGTAATTTAAATATCATGAAGCATGACGCCTTCCATCAAATGCTGTACAATAATAGACCAACAGTATTTAAAAGTTGCTCACTAGAACACCGATCTATCCCTGATATGTATGTTAATTACAGATATATTAGGGGATACGGCTGTTGCTATAAAGAAACGGAAAGTTAACGACCGTTAAACTGACGTCGTCACACTTGATATAGGATTTTACTAGCCGAGGAGCCTTGCTGATATGAGGCAGGAGACAAGGCCACAAAATGGAGTAGGGACTTGTAATGCAGATAGGTCTTGAAATTGTTGTAACTCAAAACCGGTGTCCAATCAATTAAAACGAATATGTTCCTGTGGTTTTATGATATGCTGATCGGTCGTGTTCCTATTGTCCATTATTGGTTTATTAATCATTTTAAGTATGTGGAACATTACAAACAATTTATAATATCAACTCCAGGAAAATGTTTCCTTATTAGTAACTTACTTACGTAGGTTTAGTTTTAACAGCAATAAATGTACTGGCTACCTAAGAGAATGCTAAAAATGTGATGTCAGTCATGCATCATTACAAGACAAAAGTTAGAAATTACCTTGCTGAATCGCACCTTATACAGATTGTTACTCTCAATTATTTAATGTTCCCAGTGACAAACTTACTAAGGCAGTATTTGACATGTAAATTAGTTTTTGGATATTTTTAATGTAGACAGTTGGATCTTAAGTGTGTGTTTTTTGTAAATAAATAGCATCAAAAAGCCATAAAGTAAACGTTTTACATCGTTTCAAAAAGGGCTCATAAACGTTATACTTGTTTAACATCGTGTCTCATGCTAATGAGAAAAAGTCTGATGACATGACCTCCCGCGAGAAGGAATGCACATATAATTAAAATCATGTTTTATCTGACAAACAGATAACCTTACACGTGTACAATTACAATCTAGCTTTGACCTTTACATAAATGTTGCCTCGAAACATGATACCGTCATAAGCTAACAGTCGTTTACAGCAGAACACCAAACACGCACATCGTACATAAACTGTTTACAGTAGTGATACTAATTAAATAATAATGTTTTGAACACGCGCATTAGCATTGAAACATTAGTATAATGAATATCAGTGGAATGATTAAAACGTTTATGTTGTGAACAATAGTGAAACGCATTAAAACTTCAGTGTTTTGTAAACTAGTTAAACTCATTAAAATCGCACTACAGCAAACGCTAGTGAACACACATACTAGTTAAACATTCAAGCTGGATACACTAGGTTCAACCGTTTAACCTGAATTATATGTTAACTAGTGAAACCAATTAAAACATTGATTATATGTTAACTAGTGAAACCAATTAAAACATTGATTATATGTTAACTAGTGAAACCAATTAAAACATTGATCATATGTTAACTAGTGAAACCAATTAAAACATTGATCATATGTTAACTAGTGAAACCCATTAAAACATTGATCATATGTTAACTAGTGAAACCAATTAAAACATTGATTATATGTTAACTAGTGAAACCAATTAAAACATTGATTATATGTTAACTAGTGAAACCCATTAAAACATTGATTATATGTTAACTAGTGAAACCCATTAAAACATTGAGTATATGTTAACTAGTGAAACCAATTAAAACATTGATTATATGTTAACTAGTGAAACCAATTAAAACATTGAGTATATGTTAACTAGTGAAACCAATTAAAACATTGATCATATGTTAACTAGTGAAACCAATTAAAACATTGAGTATATGTTAACTAGTGAAACCAATTAAAACATTGATTATATGTTAACTAGTGAAACCCATTAAAACATTGATTATATGTTAACTAGTGAAACCCATTAAAACATTGATTATATGTTAACTAGTGAAACCCATTAAAACATTGATCATATGTTAACTAGTGAAACCAATTAAAACATTGATCATATGTTAACTAGTGAAACCAATTAAAACATTGATTATATGTTAACTAGTGAAACCAATTAAAACATTGATTATATGTTAACTAGTGAAACCAATTAAAACATTGATTATATGTTAACTAGTGAAACCAATTAAAACATTGAGTATATGTTAACTAGTGAAACCAATTAAAACATTGATTATATGTTAACTAGTGAAACCCATTAAAACATTGATTATATGTTAACTAGTGAAACCCATTAAAACATTGATTATATGTTAACTAGTGAAACCCAATTAAAACATTGATTATATGTTAACTAGTGAAACCCATTAAAACATTGATTATATGTTAACTAGTGAAACCCATTAAAACATTGATTATATGTTAACTAGTGAAACCCATTAAAACATTGATCATATGTTAACTAGTGAAACCCATTAAAACATTGATTATATGTTAACTAGTGAAACCAATTAAAACATTGATCATATGTTAACTAGTGAAACCAATTAAAACATTAATTATATGTTAACTAGTGAAACCAATTAAAACATTGATTATATGTTAACTAGTGAAACCCATTAAAACATTGATCATATGTTAACTAGTGAAACCAATTAAAACATTAATTATATGTTAACTAGTGAAACCAATTAAAACATTGATTATATGTTAACTAGTGAAACCCATTAAAACATTGATTATATGTTAACTAGTGAAACCAATTAAAACATTGATCATATGTTAACTAGTGAAACCAATTAAAACATTAATTATATGTTAACTAGTGAAACCAATTAAAACATTGATTATATGTTAACTAGTGAAACCCATTAAAACATTGATCATATGTTAACTAGTGAAACCAATTAAAACATTGATCATATGTTAACTAGTGAAACCAATTAAAACATTGAGTATATGTTAACTAGTGAAACCCATTAAAACATTAATTGAAACCCATCAAAACATTTATTATACGTTCAGTAATGAAAATCATTGAAGCATTAATGATATGATCACAAGTGAAAACCATTAAATCAATTATTATATGTATAATAAAGAAAAGCCATTACATATTGAGTATTTGTTAATAAGTGAAAACCATTAAACATTAATTCTATGTTCATTGTTGAAAACCATTAAAGATTAATTACATTTTCACCTGTGAAAACCATTCAAACACTACTTTTATGTTCACTTGCGAAAACCAATTAAACATGAACTATATTTTCATCGGTGAAAACCATTCAAACATTAATCATATGATCACTAGTGAACCCATTCAAACATTAATCATATGCTCACTAGTGAACCCATTCAAACATTAATCATATGATCACTAGTGAACCCATTCAAACATTAATCATATGATCACTAGTGAACCCATTAAAGCATTAATAAAATGTACACTATTGAAAACTACTGAACCTTAATTACATGTACATTATTTAAAATCATTAAACATCAATAATATAGTTCACTAGTGAAAATCATTGAAGCGTTAATTATAGGTATATCAGTGAAAACTATTTAAATGAATTATATGGTTAATACTGAATATCATCAAAACATGAATTAGATGTTCAATAGTGAAAAACATTAAAACACTAACTATATGTTCACTTGTGAAAAAAAGAAGATGAATTCTATGTTCACAAGGGAAAATCTTTTAACACATCAGGTATACATCCACTATATGTACATTAGCAAGAACCATTAAACTAACAATGAAGTAAATACAAGAACCATTAAACTAACAATGAAGTAAATACAAGAACCATTAAACTAACAATGAAGTAAATACAAGAACCATTAAACTAACAATGAAGTAAATACAAAAACCATTAAACTATTTTAAACATGAATTACTTGCTGAGAAGGCCTTTATATGTGTACATAATATCTACAAAAACAAAATGATTGAAATTTCACATGCATGTTTAAAATTTCAAAATGTCTCTATTGAGACGTTAACATCACATCAGAAGGCATTTTTTTGTTTTTAGCTTTTGCTTTTTGTAACTACAACTGATCCGTGTTGACGTGTGGACTAATGAAGCGCCGTCTGTCGTTGTATTCTGTCGGCGGGAAGGTGTTACACATGTCCGTGTCATGTATAATAACCATAACAATGTAAGCCGTCAATCATAAATGGACCACCATGTTGTGGCGGGGTGATGATTGATATACGGCTCTACCTCGTGCAATGTCCTCTGTACTAGCTTCTCATCGGCGGTTATTTGTAACCTTATCCAACAAATGCCTACGTACTGTTTATTAGTGCATGTTTACTTACAAAAAATTACATATGTATAGTTTGAAAAAATATTACATTTATAGAGTTTCAGTAAGCAAAACGTTACCGAAGAAAAAAGTAACGACATTCCAATAGAAACGCCATTCCCTTCTTCCTTTGTTATACCGCAATATTATTTTGACGCGACATGCGTTGATATCTTAGCATGAACAGACATGTATCAGATGCTGAAATTACTACACAAGTAATACCGACTTATATTAACCCCGCGTATTGGCCCGGATGTAAGCGCACGAGGGGTGTTACTGTGGGAGGAAACCGGAGTACCCAGAGAAACCTAAAGTGGTCGGCCAGGTGACCCCATACATTTTAACGTCCGATCTGGGAATCGAACCCCGGCCACCTTGGTGTAAGGCAAGTTTACTAATGGCACTTAAAATATACATTTCAACTACAATGATTGATAGTTTAAATGAAGCTCATGTTGCTACTGCCGGCAGATTTAAAAAATCAACTTTCTAGATGATTGAAAGTTATGTAAATATGTCATCCTTTGACCTTTGATAGATAACATTGTCACAGGAAACGTATATCCTTTCCTTCATTCATTTTTCATTTTGAAGATTTCTTCCATTCGTTTATTTGACATATTATGTATATATACATTTTATAGGTGTCAGTAACAATGATTTCGGAATACATTAAATCATGAGGAAACCAAACTCACAACGTAATTATATTACAATGTAAATATAGGCTTTTATCACATCTGTGTGAGTGAATGACCCTCCATATTGTGCAAATTCGGTGTTAATCTTGGCGTCCATTGCAGAAACGAACACACAACCAGATATTTATAATGTTTCACAATATCCCCTCCACCGTCATTTGCATACACAACTGCAGCGTAGCATCTCTTTCACATACTAAACACACTGTACACTTTCAAATGTGATTGTATTGCTGTGTAGATAGAGAAAGCAAACATGCAAGACTGAGGTTCCATCCGATGATCACAAAACATAGGAAAACACGAGGAACTGACGAGTGTTCTCCCACATTTCATTTTGTCACTCTGAGGGAAGGGACGAATATCATATTTCTTCAAATCCACGTCGCATATTCGCTTATATCTGAGTAATTCGTCATCAGGCATCAAGCCATTTGTCGACTTGAAGGACGCCATATTGGCCTGGTGTCACGTCATTATTATCGCAACATGACGTCACATCTTTTCTGTTGAACATGGCGCAAATGCAACCAATGTGCAGAAGACGTTAAAGGTGTGCTGTTGTAAATCATACACCAGTATAATATAGGTGTAAGGGAAGACAATAACTTCACATGATAGGTGTCGACAATGAAGCCAAGATACTTACTTTTCCGGAACACCATTTTACTGCTTTTTCTATGGTCTTCATGTCAAGTTATCTTCAGTTCATAGCTTGCATTTATTTTATCGAATTGGAGTTAGAATTACGATTGTCGGCATTGTCTTTCAGACTCAGAAATTAACCGGTTTACATAGAATAGTGAATTGGACGTTTGAATATTGAGGTTTTAACTCATAGAAATATATCACGGTAAAGTCATTTTTTTCAAAATATTTTTTTATCATTACAACATACATCTGGAAGTCATCATCTGCAAGCGTGGTGAGACATATCGGGAAATTCCAAAGCTATTTTAAGACTACTAATCAAAAACATTATTTTAAACACTTTTGGGACCTTTCAGTCACAAGTTAACATACATGCAGCTTAATCTATAAATATCTTATCAGGATTTTCAGTGATATCGTATAGTACAGAAAAAATACAGAATACGAAACGACCTGTTCTATTTTCTAAAACGGCGTGAATACTGCATTCAGGGGTGAGGTCAACGTAATAATACTATATTAAATGAAAGGTAAAATATATATAAACTGCTTTATATGAAATCAGACAGCAGACATATCCATGACCTAGATAGGATGGTCGGTTGGCATAGTGGTACCATACTAGCCTTTCACCTAGGCGTCCGGGTTTCGATTCCCCGACCGGACGTGAAAAGGTACGGAGTCACCTGCCCGACCACGTGGGTTTTCCCTGAGTACTCCAGTTTCCTCCCATAGTAAGACCACAGTATTTATTATTCTAACATTTTGAATAACATTAGGGGGGGGGGGGGGGGGGGGGGAGGGGAATATATTTGTACCAAGCTTTGTGGAAATGGTTGTTATACCAATATGGATATGTATAGACCAATGACATAGTGTTAAAGAATCATTGGTAACGGTGCTACATGTCGCAGATATTCTTGTGTTTCTTCTCATTCTTAAGATTTCTCTCAGGTATGATGATCGTTAAAAGACAATCTTCAACATAGAGTCACACAAGAAAAATACCTGGTACTTTTTGTGATATGCAAATCATTGGAATTGAAGGCGGTTTTAATAACACTTCCTATTTATCTTCGCATTACACTCGCATTTCATTTAGATATGAATGACGTTTGTTTTTGTTATTTTCCAAACATCGTTTCCACATATAGTTTTTCTTATTCTCATATTAAGTTGAGCTATACATGTATTTCATTTTAGTCTATTTGTACAATATTCCTAAACTTCATTTAACTTTTCCTAAGATAGGCACTGTTAAAACCATTGTATTAATACCATTTATGCTTAATAAAGAACAATATATTCACGCCCAACTGTTCGTGATGATAAATGACCGGGACTTACCAAAGGATTTGTGGAGACATTAAATACCCTGTCCTCAATTCACAATTATAATTCGGTTAATTAAAACATGATCTTAAAGTCAACCGATATATAAAATAGCAATCAGTAGAAATTTGAAGTTTGCATGTGACGGTAGAACATGGGGCGTAGTGTATAGATGAGTCGTCGGGTCGGCTTAATCTGCAATACTATGACAGTATCATGTATACTTCTGTGGTTTGGTTTGGTTTGGTTTATTTTGTTTAACGTCCTATTAACAGCTAAGGTCATTTAAGGACGGCCTCCCGTGCGTGCGACATGTATGCCTGTGGTGAATGCGTATGTGTGTTTAGGGAGGCTGCGTGCGACATGCATGCGTGTTGTGAGTGCGTATGTGTGTTTTGGGAGGCTGCGGTGTGTTCGTGTTAAGTCTCCTTGTGATAGGCCGGAACTTTTGCCGATTTATAGTGCTATCTCACTGAAGCATACTGCCGAAGACAACCAGCAGCACACCCCACCCGGTCACATTGTACTGACAACGGGCGAACCAGTCGTCCCACTCCAAATATGCTGAGCGCTAAGCAGGTGTAGCAACTACCATTTTTAAAGACTCTGGTATGTCTCGGCTAGGGGACAGAACCCAAAACCTTCCTCACAATAGCGAACGCTCAACTAAAGGCCAAAAGTGAGGCATTGTCAAGGGAGACATTAGGAAGAAGAAAGTTGTTAAGAAAGAAGATAAAAGATAAGATCCCAAGTTTAGTCGCCTCTTACGATCATGCAATGGGGGCAGCGGGTACAATTCTTACGCCCTACCTGCAGGGCAAATACTTCTGTGGTGTCGAGAGGGTATAAATATGAGAAACAATGACAGTACTATGCGTATTGATGAGCCGTCGAGAGGGTACAATTTGCAAAACTATGACAGTATCATGTATCTGTGGTGTCGAGAGGGTATAATATGAGAAACAATGACAGTACTATGCGTATTGATGAGCCGTCGAGTGGGCACAAATATGAAATATTGATACAGTATCATTCAGGTTGATGAGACGTCGAGTGGGCATACATAAATACTATGTACCTTGGAATTTCGTGAGACCGATGAATGCACCACGAAACGGTGGGTATGTGTACCGGGGATTGTTTTCAGACATGAGCTCGGTACAAATATAGATCATTTATGCGTAAAAGTTAAGTTATTATGTCTCGTTTTCAGATTATGATTTACATTAGTTTGTCCTCCCCGCTGTCAAACAACCCCATCTCCTCACAGACGTTAATTACATAGATCATGAGAAGTCAAGTAAGACAATGATGTTTTTACAGTGATATGTCAGCTTAATATACATAATTCGTCATACAATTCTAGCATGTTATCAGTTAGTTTTATAACGAATAACGTTACGCATTATTATTATTATCAAACCTACTTGTTTAAATATCTGTCTTGAAAATATATATATGTCTAGTTGTAAAATTGATAATTTCTTGTACAAAAGATTATATATATATGCTTCTCGAAGTCTGACAATATGAAGCTGATGACGAAAAGGTTGGGCACTACTTCCAGACCCCCTGGGGGAGAAACACTGTTCGGCTGAGGGCTTTAATCTCGTTCATGAATTATTCATTTTGTAGACGGACCATGAGCGCCAGTACCATGTTTTACTCTCCCAACACTGAGGTAGGTCCTCAATCTCAAGTCTTATGGATATCGCTGCTTTGTTTCAGGTCTATCTTCCATCGGCAATACTTCCTCCGTGGTCGCACTTTCCAGCTACTTCCTCTCTAGACTGACAGAATGGCATTCCCACTTGGCCTTGTCTAGCGGGAACCTGCACGCTTCAAGTAGCCTGCTGTCCTCATGAGGTCAAATGAGTTCTTTCGGTGGTCTGATACGACCTTATGAAGAGTTATAGTCTGTCAAAACCACTGCTTTATTGTTTTGTTCTCAAAAATAACGTCTCAAATGTCATGCAAATCTGAACTGCAAGAAGGTGTCATATTATAGTGATGATATTTCTTATGTGTTTTTTCATAAAAGATGACGTTGATGTTCTCGTGTTATTATCCATTCATCATACAATTGTTAACCTTTACAATGATTCACCAACATTAGGAACATAAAGTATATATATCATGTTGACAGGAAACGAGCAATATCATCTTCGGTGGGATGATAATTTTATACACCTAATCATAATATACAAATGTACATTTTTTAAAGGATATTAATTATTTTATCAATAAAACCCCCAAAAACTCTCATCTGTCGGTGTCTGTATATGACCCCAGCTTTTTGTATCACCCTCGATACCTGACCATCGTTGTCCCCTAGATGCCCGCTTTGATAAGACCACCCTGGCTGTTGGTGTTCCCATTGACAATCGTCCTTATATAACCACCCTAGCTGTTGGTGCTCCCCTTGACATTCGTCCTTATATAACCATCCTGGCTGTTGGTGTTCCCATTGACAATCGTCCTTATATAACCACCCTGGCTGTTGGTGTACCTTGACAATCGTCCTTATATAACCACACTGGCTGTTGGTGTTCCCATTGCCAATCGTCCTTATATAACCACCCTAGCTGTTGGTGCCCTCTCGACAATCGTCCTTATATAACCATCCTGGCTTTTGGTATCCCCTTGACAATCGTCCTTATATAACCACCCTGGCTGTTGGTGCTCCCATTGCCAATCGTCCTTATATAATCACCCTGGCTGTTGTTGTCCACTTGACAATCGTCCTTATATAACCACCCTGGCTGTTGTTGTCCCCTTGGCAATCGTCCTTATATAACCACCCTGGCTGTTGTTGTCCACTTGACAATCGTCCTTATATAACCACCCTGGCTGTTGTTGTCCCCTTGGCAATCGTCCTTATATAACCACCCTGGCTGTTGTTGTCCCCTTGACAATCGTCCTTATATAACCACCCTGGCTGTTGTTGTCCCCTTGACAATCGTCCTTATATAACCATCCTGGCTGTTGGTGTTCCCATTGCCAATCGTCCTTATATAACTACCCTGGCTGTTGTTGTCTCCTTGACAATCGTTCTTATGTGGTCACCCTGGCTGTTGGTGTTCCCTTTGACAATCGTCCTTATTATAACCACCCTGGCTGTTGGTGTTCCCTTTGACAGTCGTCCTTATATAACCACCCTGGCTGTTGGTATCCCCTTGACAATCGTCCTTTTATAACCACCCTGGCTGTTGGTGTTCCCTTTGACAATCGTCCTGATATAACCATCCTGGCTGTTGGTGTTCCCATTGCCAATCGTCCTTATATAACCACCCTGGTTGTTGGTGCCCCCTTGACGATCGTCCTTATATAACCACCCTGGCTGTTGGTGTACCTTGACAATCGTTCTTATATGGTCGACGTAGCTGTTGGTGTTCCCTTTGACAATCGTCCTTATTATAACCACCCTGGCTGTTGGTGTTCCCTTTGACAGTCGTCCTTATATAACCACCCTGGCTGTTGGTATCCCCTTGACAATCGTCCTTTTATAACCACCCTGGCTGTTGGTGTTCCCTTTGACAATCGTCCTTATATAACCATCCTGGCTGTTGGTGTTCCCATTGCCAATCGTCCTTATATAACCACCCTGGTTATTGGTGCCCCCTTGACGATCGTCCTTATATAACCACCCTGGCTGTTGGTGTACCTTGACAATCGTTCTTATATGGTCGACGTAGCTGTTGGTGTTCCCTTTGACAATCGTCCTTATATAACCACCCTGGCTGTTGGTGTTCCCATTGACGATCGTCCTTATATAACCATCCTGACTGTTGGTGTTCCCTTTGACAATCGTCCTTATATAACCATCCTGGCTGTTGGTGTTCCCATTGCCAATCGTCCTTATATAACCACCCTGGTTGTTGGTGCCCCCTGGACGATCGTCCTTATATAACCACCCTGGTTGTTGGTGCCCCCTTGACGATCGTCCTTATATAACCACCCTGGCTGTTGGTGTACCTTGACAATCGTTCTTATATAACCACCCTGGCTGTTGGTGTACCTTGACAATCGTTCTTATATGGTCGACGTAGCTGTTGTTGTCCCATTGACAATCGTCCTTATATAACCACCCTGGCTGTTGGTGTTCCCATTGACAATCGTCCTTATATAACCACCCTAGCTGTTGGTGTTCCCATTGACAATCGTCCTTATATAACCACCCTGGCTGTTGATGTTCCCCTTGACAATCGTCCTTATATAACCACCCTGGCTGTTGGTGTACCTTGACAATCGTCCTTATATAACCACCCAGGCTGTTGGTGTTCCCATTGACAATCGTCCTTATATAACCACCCTAGCTGTTGGTGTACCTTGACAATCGTCCTTATATAACCACCCAGGCTGTTGGTGTTCCCCTTGACAATCGTCCTTATATAACCACCCTGGCTGTTGGTGTTCCCTTTGACAATCGTCCTTATATAACCATCCTGGCTGTTGGTGTTCCCATTGACAATCGTCCTTATATAACCACCCTGGCTGTTGGTGTTCCCATTGACAATCGTCCTTATATAACCATCCTGGCTGTTGTTGTCCCCTTGACAATCGTCCTTATATAACCACCCTGGCTGTTGGTGTTCCCATTGACAATCGTCCTTATATAACCATCCTGGCTGTTGTTGTCCCCTTGACAATCGTTCCTATATAACCACCCTGGCTCTTGTTGCCCCCATAAAGATACGCCATTATATTGATCTATTAATGGTGCCGTTTAGATACCCATCCTTATATTAACCTGGTTGTTGGTCTCTGTTATCGAAATATGATGTAAAATTAAAAACAGCAAACAATCGTTCGAAGGTTGAACTTGCTGAGGTAGCCGTTTTGGTTACATTTACGTTCCGCCTCACATTGGCACTGTGAAAATGGCATCTCGATCCAGTAACAATATCTTTACAAAGGGCTGGTATTTAGATACACAATGGCTATAGAAAAGAGTCGATACATGAAAGAGTGTCAAAGTTTAGGAATACCTAATGAATGAGGATGTTTTTCATTCTTAAAAAAAACACGCAAACGAAAACGTAATTCGAAATCAAAACAAGGACATCGAATGAGACGATTTGGAATAAATTGACAAGATGCTTCAGAAATTAAAAGGTACATTTTCAACTACGGCATCCGCCATGTCAGGTAAGGTCCTCAAAATGAGAGCCATGGCAGCGAAAACAGAACCACGAGGCCTGTTGACGAGTATTAGAAAGGTCAGAACACGTTAAATACCTTAGTTATTCTCTTCAAAACTCAGAGAGTGTGATATTGTAAAGAGAACTACTAGTACATCAAAATGGGCATCCTTATTTCCTAAGTTGGGAAGAATGGCAATTACTCATGATGGAAACCAAGAATAAAAAATCCCATCTATGCGGATCATCAGATTTTTTATAATGAAAATAAAATAACAAAATGTTAGAGAACCAGTGGTAGAACTTAATTCCGAGGACAAATGTATCTCCAAAAAGATTCAGAAGTCGATTTTAAAATAATATGTACACAACTCCCTGTAGAACACTACAATATTCATTAAACTCTTTTAAACCTGTACTACCCAATGTGCCGCGAGACATATATAATAATGAAAATAAAAATAACCCACATATGTAGGCGGTGAAATTCTATCCCTACAGTGAAACAACTTTAAGTGTCGATTGATTGATGATAATCGTAATAATCAGAAAGTTCGCAAGCAATAAACAACTAGTGAAATTCTGTTTATTATGTTGATAGCTTTCCCTCGAGACATTTATTCCCTGAAAATGTCGGTTTAACACGTGCTATGCTGAACCATATGTTTCCTCTTAATCTTAATAAAAACCAAATGCATCTTACATTACGTTTACTCCGGTGCATTTCAATAATAATAATAAGTTTTTAACTGCAAACAGCAAAATATCACACCGTACCGAAAGCAAATATACTGTGTATCACCTCAATGTGTGTCCCGCACTAAAATATCCAATATATGTAAAAACTCAATATCTGTGTGTGTTCTAAGCTATTTCGATAGTCGCTTCAACACCTTCAAGTGATGATTAAGAGCAGTAGACGCCACAAATCTTTTAAATGCAGATAAGACAAAAATACAACAGCTAGCACCGACCAATCTACTTATATACTTAAGAACGTTTCAGCATGTTTCATGTTTTAAAACAATAAAATAATTGTCAACCGAATAAAAATCCAGATATTGAAAATTATATGAACATAAATAATCTTGAAAATTACATCAAATGTAAAAGGTTACTATATGTTTGTATTAAGTAGTATGTGATAATATCAGGTTAAGAAAATGATTATATCGTTTTCCATTACATCCTGATGAAACGTCGGTGAATTAAGGTAGGATTAGCCCTGATGTTGATGCTGAGAAAAGATTGGCCCTCGCTTGTGAGAATTAAGGACTTATAAAAGAGAGGGATTTATAGAGAGTGATGACATAATCTGTTTAACAGACAGCGGATCAAAGTCGTTTACATGATAATGTCAGGGGGGGCCCTAATGACTTCTTAATTATAAAGATATTTATGGGGTTTTAACTTCTTCATCCTTATCGTCCGTCATCTTCTCTATATATACATGTACGTCTATTTCCCACAAATGCAATACCTGCATATTGCTTAACAGGTGGCTGGTATGTCGAAGTTTAATGTTTTTTCTTCATTTACATTTTAATTTTAAGCTTACTTGTTAGTCATTTCTATATCCCCGTCTTCTTTAAGCCAAAATATCAAGGTCATCGTCACCAACAACTAAACCCGTACGGAAGACAGAAGACGCTTTCTTTTCTGGACCTCCTGGTCTCAATGTTTCTTAATCTATGTGTTATTCATATTATTATTTTATCAATTTAGAGTTAAAGACACAGTTGTTTTTTGCAATAGGTATTATCTTGTCGTTTAAAACAAAAACCAAAAGACCTGAAAATATCAACTAAAAGACACACGTGCCCTTTATGTAACCAAAATATCGCATCTGGAGCCCACACAACCCCGATACTGTCCCTACATAGCCTTGGAGTAAATATCTACCTGACCCGACCATTATATTTCTGTTTACGCTGCATTAAGGTTGCTTTCATGATTGACATCAACTCTTCGTCTCCACATCATGCGCGTGGTAGTTAAACACAATTGCAAGTACCTTGCAAGTGATACTTCACTAGCGTAACTGCATGGTGTGCCGGCATGTTAAACATTCGCACCAAGAACACCTCACGAATCGTAAACAAAACAACAAAAACTGATTACACCCCAAACAGTCGCAACATAATGCATACCGGTACCAAGAATTCCTTAGTGATATAGACACAAAAGTACTCGCACAACATTGTTAAACTGAAAAAAAATATCATTATTTTATCTCACCAAATATCAACACGTTTCATTCCTATTCAATCTCAGAGTTAATTTTGTAATTATGCAATCAAACATAAAAAAATGTTTGAATTCTTGAAATTCTTTTTTTATAGCGCAAATTACCGTACATTTGTCAATGAATGACATACAAGCGGACGTACTGAAAACTTTTTTTTCGAATTTTTTAGTCAACAAATTGTGGAAAAATACTTTTGCGCAACATGACTTTCCGAACCGAGTAGTAACTAGCACAGTGATTTTAGGGACTGAATGAATGATTGACGATTGCATTCACACAGATTAATAATGATTTTTTAAAATCATTATAGTATCTCCAGTTTTAACAAATGGTATTTCAATTAAGATGATGGTTATACGAAACAGCAGCTGATAGTATTGCTGATTTGTTGTGATTTGAATAATATAATGGCCAAAATTATAAAATGTATGGCTATACGAAAATCAATACCATAGCTTTTCTGATACTCGATATGTTATTAATATTTTTTTTATTATTTTTTTTATTTATCATTTCCTTTCAATTGAAAGTTCATATCAGAATTTTTTTTTTAAATCAGTAAAAGAAACGGTTCAGGAGTTCACGAAATAATATATGTACCATCTTTTTTAAAGTGAAAAGAGTGGCCATTGACTTTTAACCTTGACCGATGGCCGTAAAAAGTGTATATGTGTTGTGATGTTATGGTGTGAATATGAAATAATTTTGTCCGGGCGTTCCTATTTCCCACGTGGTCATGACCTTTGACGTTTGACCTGAACTGATAACCCCGGAAATCTTACCAGATGTAGAATTTTATGATATAGTGTGAATATGAACTAAATATGTCTAGTGGTACACGAAATATCGTATACACAAGATTATCATGGACAGATGCACACGGACGCACGGACGGACACACGCACGGACACAAGAACGGACGCACAGATAATGTGATTACTTTATACTTCCTTGATATAGCGAAAATTTCACCAGGTGTTCCAAAAGAAAACTCATGAACGAAACCATGTTATCTAGGTCACATCCGAATAATGGCACGGTCTCAAAATGAGACGTGAGGTAGCAACCACCGATCTAAGTGAACTACAAACGGGCATGAAAATCTCAGGTAAAACCAGGAAATGAATTACTGTCTCATCACCATAGCAACCATAAAGTTTACTCACAGTCTTCTACAACCTGGTTCTATTGTAAACATATGTACTTCGTAAATAATAGAAAATTGAGTTGTTACAAAGATGATATGTTTAAACTTTAATTGACTTGCTGTGTGTATAACTGATTGACATGATTTGTACTCTCAGATGACACCTACATGTATACCTTTATAGCCTGAATATAGGACCTGCCTATTCGAATTACATGTGTATATCAAAATACGACATCGTTCCACTCTGGAGTGTATTTTTTCACGAATGATTATGCAAAAGACATATTTATATGTCAACATCATCTTCATCGACTCGTGCATCCTTAAAGCTATCAATATCAGATAAATATACAGAATTATCATACTCGCATATCAAAATTACTAATTACTCCAGCGGTTGTCTTATGATCAGCAGTTCTATATTACAAATCACGAGAAATTTTACAAAATGCAATACCAATTATGATCGCAATCATCGCAGCTTCTGTCTACTCCATTAGGGAATGTTGGCAAAATGTTACAATAAATCAGATAATCACCGATTTAGAAACAATTTACAAATTTTCAAATTAGTCAAACCTTTGAGAGACGATAATGATAAAATCTACACCAAGGGATCACTCATTAGGCTTTGATGACAGGAACAATTCACTTAATCATCATATTGACATTCGAGTACTACTACTTAACTTTTTGTATTATACTGACATACTTGTATCACTAATTAACACCTGTATCATACTGACATACCTGTACCACTAATTACCTCATGTATCATACTGACATACCTATACCACTAATTACCTCCTGTATCATACTGACATACCTGTATCACTAATTAACACCTGTATCATAATGACATACCTATACCACTAATTACCTCCTGTATCATACTGCCATACCTGTACCACTAATTACCTCCTGTATAATACTGACATACCTGTACCACTTATTACCTCCTGTGTCATACTGACATACCTATACCACTAATTACCTCCTGTATCATACTGACATACCTATACCACTAATTACCTCATGTATCATACTGACATACATATACCACTAATTACCTCCTGTATCATACTGACATACCTATACCACTAATTACCTCCTGTATCATACTGACATACATATACCACTAATTACATCCTGTATCATACTGACATACCTATACCACTAATTACCTCCTGTATCATACTGACATACCTGTACCACTAATTACCTCCTGTATCATACTGACATACCTGTACCACTTATTACCTCCTGTATCATACTGACATGCCTATACCACTAATTATATCCAGTATCATACTGACATGCCTGTACCACTAATTACCTCCTGTATCATACTGACATACCTATACCACTAATTACCTCCTGTAATATACTGACATACCTATACCACTAATTAACACCTGTATCATACTGACATACCTATACCACTAATTACCTCTCATATCATACTGACATACCTGTACCACTAATTACCTCCTGTATCATACTGACATACCTGTACCACTAATTACCTCCTGTATCATACTGACATACCTGTACCACTAATTACCTCCTGTATCATACTGACATACCTGTACCACTAATTACCTCCTGTATCATGCTGACATACCTATACCACTAATTACCTCCTGTATCATACTGACATAACTATACCACTTATTACCTCCTGTATCATACTGACATACCTGTACCACTAATTACCTCCTGTATCATACTGACATACATATACCACTAATTACATCCTGTATCATACTGACATACCTGTACCACTAATTACCTCCTGTATCATACTGACATACCTGTACCACTAATTACCTCCTGTATCATACTGACATACATATACCACTAATTACATCCTGTATCATACTGACATACCTATACCACTAATTACCTCCTGTATCATACTGACATACCTGTACCACTAATTACCTCCTGTATCATACTGATATACCTGTACCACTTATTACCTCCTGTATCATACTGACATACCTATACCACTAATTATATCCTGTATCATACTGACATACTTGTACCACTAATTACCTCCTGTATCATACTGACATACCTATACCACTAATTACCTCCTGTATCATACTGATATACCTGTACCACTAATCACATCCAGTATCATACTGACATACCTGTACCACTAATTACCTCCTGTATCATACTGACATACCTGTACCACTAATTACCTCCTGTATCATACTGACATACCTGTACCACTAATTACCTCCTGTATCATACTGACATACCTATTCCACTAATTACCTCCTGTATCATACTGACATACATATACCACTAATTACCTCCTGTATCATAGTGACATATCTGTACCACTAATTACCTCCTGTATCATACTGACATACCTGTACCACTAATTACCACCTGTATCATACTGACATACCTGTACCACTAATTACCTCCTGTATCATACTGACATACCTGTACCACTAATTACCTCCTGTATCATACTGACATACCTATACCACTAATTACCTCCTGTATCATACTGACATACCTGTACCACTAAAAACCTCCTGTATCATACTGACATACATCTACCACTAATTACCTCCTGTATCATACTGACATACCAGTACCACTACTTAACACCTGTATCATACTGACATACCTGTACCACTAAGTACCTCCTGTATCATACTGACATACCTGTACCACTAATTACCTCCTGTATAATACTGACATACCTGTACCACTAATTAACACCTGTATCATACTGACATACCTATACGACTAATTACCTCCTGTATCATACTGACATACCTGTATCACTAATTACTCCTGTATCATACTGACATACCTGTTCCACTAATTAACACCTGTATCATACTGACATACCTATACCACTAATTACCTCCTGTATCAATACTGACATACATATACCACTAATTACATCCTGTATCATACTGACATACCTGTACCACTAATTACCTCCTGTATCATACTGACATACCTGTACCACTAATTACCTCCTGTATCATACTGACATACATATACCTCTAATTACATCCTGTATCATACTGACATACCTATACCACTAATTACCTCCTGTATCATACTGACATACCTGTACCACTAATTACCTCCTGTATCATACTGACATACCTGTACCACTTATTACCTCCTGTATCATACTGACATACCTATACCACTAATTATATCCAGTATCATACTGACATGCCTGTACCACTAATTACCTCCTGTATCATACTGACATACCTATACCACTAATTACCTCCTGTAATATACTGACATACCTATACCACTAATTACCTCTAATATCATACTGACATACCTGTACCACTAATTACATCCAGTATCATACTGACATACCTGTACCACTAATTACCTCCTGTATCATACTGACATACCTGTACCACTAATTACCTCCTGTATCATACTGACATACATATACCACTAATTACCTCCTGTATCATAGTGACATATCTGTACCACTAATTACCTCCTGTATCATACTGACATACCTGTACCACTAATTACCACCTGTATCATACTGACATACCTGTACCACTAATTACCTCCTGTATCATACTGACATACCTGTACCACTAATTACCTCCTGTATCATACTGACATACCTATACCACTAATTTCCTCCTGTATCATACTGACATACCTGTACCACTAATTACCTCCTGTATAATACTGACATACCTATACGACTAATTACCTCCTGTATCATACTGACATACCTGTATCACTAATTACTCCTGTATCATACTGACATACCTGTACCACTAATTAACACCTGTATCATACTGACATACCTATACCACTAATTACCTCCTGTATCAATACTGACATACCTGTACCGCTAATTACCTCCTGTATCATACTAACATACCTGTACCACTAATTACCCTGTGTCATAATGACATACCTATACCACTAATTACCTCATGTATCATACTGACATACCTGTACCACTAATTACCTCCTGTATCATACTGACATACCTGTACCACTAATTACCTCCTGTATCATACTGACATACCTGTACCACTAATTACCTCCTGTATCATACTGACATACCTGTACCACTAATTACCTCCTGTATCATACTGACATACCTATTCCACTAATTACCTCCTGTATCATACTGACATACATATACCACTAATTACCTCCTGTATCATAGTGACATATCTGTACCACTAATTACCTCCTGTATCATACTGACATACCTGTACCACTAATTACCACCTGTATCATACTGACATACCTGTACCACTAATTACCTCCTGTATCATACTGACATACCTGTACCACTAATTACCTCCTGTATCATACTGACATACCTATACCACTAATTACCTCCTGTATCATACTGACATACCTGTACCACTAAAAACCTCCTGTATCATACTGATATACATCTACCACTAATTACCTCCTGTATCATACTGACATACCAGTACCACTACTTAACACCTGTATCATACTGACATACCTGTACCACTAAGTACCTCCTGTATCATACTGACATACCTGTACCACTAATTACCTCCTGTATAATACTGACATACCTGTACCACTAATTAACACCTGTATCATACTGACATACCTATACGACTAATTACCTCATGTATCATACTGACATACCTGTATCACTAATTACTCCTGTATCATACTGACATACCTGTTCCACTAATTAACACCTGTATCATACTGACATACCTATACCACTAATTACCTCCTGTATCAATACTGACATACATATACCACTAATTACATCCTGTATCATACTGACATACCTATACCACTAATTACCTCCTGTATCATACTGACATACCTGTACCACTAATTACCTCCTGTATCATACTGACATACCTGTACCACTTATTACCTCCTGTATCATACTGACATGCCTATACCACTAATTATATCCAGTATCATACTGACATGCCTGTACCACTAATTACCTCCTGTATCATACTGACATACCTATACCACTAATTACCTCCTGTAATATACTGACATACCTATACCACTAATTACCTCTAATATCATACTGACATACCTGTACCACTAATTACATCCAGTATCATACTGACATACCTGTACCACTAATTACCTCCTGTATCATACTGACATACCTGTACCACTAATTACCTCCTGTATCATACTGACATACCTGTACCACTAATTACCTCCTGTATCATACTGACATACCTGTACCACTAATTACCTCCTGTATCATACTGACATACCAGTACCACTAATTACCTCCTGTATCATACTGACATACCTGTACCACTAGTTACCTCCTGTATCATACTGACATACCAGTACCACTAATTACCTCCTGTATCATACTGATATACCTGTACCACTAATTACCTCCTGTATCATACTGACATACCAGTACCACTAATTACCTCCTGTATCATACTGATATACCTGTACCACTAATTACCTCCTGTATCATACTGACATACCTGTACCACTAGTTACCTCCTGTATCATACTGACATACCAGTACCACTAATTACCTCCTGTATCATACTGACATACCTGTACCACTAATTACCTCCTGTATCATACTGACATACCAGTACCACTAATTACCTCCTGTATCATACTGAAATACCTGTACCACTAATTACCTCCTGTATCATACTGACATACCTGTACCACTAAGTACTTGCTGTATAATTCTGTCATGCTATCAATAGTTGCCATTAATTGATATGCGTATCTATAATTTTAATCAGTTGTAGAATTTCTTTGATCTTTCACTGAATGTTCTCAGGGTAGATAAAAGTCCCATCATATCACTAAAGCTTTTTTTTTTTAATTATAATTACCGGCATTGACGTTCTACCTGTAACGTGTATTGTCCCCAGAGCCCATAAGTGCATATCACCTATCATGTTGCACCTGAGCACACCTGTATTTCCTAATTAACTCTCGTATACCCTACACACATATGTACCGGTGTCCACTTACCTGAGCGCTGCTTTTGTTTTTTCTTCTTTCTACTATCCACGCCTGTGACGGCGAGAAGCATGACAATGATAAGTACACACCCCCAAATCAGCAGGGCGTGTCGTGGGGGTAGCATGTCCTCGCGGGACCCTCACCTCGGTCTGACTTAATCCCGCGCACTATTACCACTCATAGACAAAGCAGACGTAGTATTTGACAGACATTATATGATATCGTATCCCTTATACCAGTAGTACACATGATGAATTTGTTTCGTCTGTACGCAATGCACAACCGACTTCCACATCCCATAAATGTCATGAAAAGATTCCTCATAGGCGCCGAGAGTCGATTGGTCCCCTTATTGACGGGCTTGATTGTGCGACACTTGCTCCCTTAGTCTGATGACAAGACTCCTGACGTGATTAAGATAATCCTAACATTCTCCTGCGACGTCCAAATCCCTACTCCTGTAAGGATTACATTGGAACACAGAAAACGCATGCTTACTTCAACTTAATCGTACGGCACACTCCATACATCCTATCCTACCAAGTCTAACTACAGATATCTCTTACTTCATTGGTAGAAAAATTATGTAGACAAATTCATCACTCTCTATGATACCTCAAACAGGTAAATGCTTTCTCTCAAATTCTCATTTGTTTTCTGTAAACCAAACTGCACAAATTACGTTTCTTTCGTAATTGTGTGTAAAGTCTGTAGAGATTGGTAGCAGCTCATCCTTAACAGGAGGATCCTCCGAGAATATGTAGTCTGTCGCAAACTCGACAACAGGCAAGTTCGTTGATGCATGTAGTAAAACGCCTAAGTATGCGACAGGCTCTGGTCGTCAAGTGTATAGGTTTTAGCTGGCACACAGCATAAGGACAGATTACGGAGTCCGATATGAAAAAAAAATAACCTTTGGCTGACTACGGGGCTATAAAATACTGTATTAGTAGTTAATTGTGTTGGAAGGGAGGAATAATTGGGGATCGACTTTATCGTGCCAGGGCCGGTGTGGCACGAGTATCGGCCACTTATAATGATTAACATCTAAACTCTTTCTTTTTTAATTCAAAAATTAAAGAGTTATTTAAATGAGTGTTAAATTGTTTTAAAGTAAACCACGTATAAGTAATGATGAAGTGTGTGTTGTTTCTGTCTTGTATACTACGATTTTAATAGATTAATTTAAACTAAAAGATTAAGTGTAGACTTCATTCCAAGTGTTTTATAACATATAGCAAATGTTGCGCGCGTTATCGTTAGAATAACGATGGACAACACGTGTGCCTTGTCAGGTGACGTTGCCCACGTGTACTTACTATAAATATTCGTTATCGAATTCCATCACGCTTCTCAAATGACCAAATTATGTAATTCATGATAGTGAAAAACGCGCTTCCCACAAAAGTAATTAAAAGTTCAGGGGAGTGTTTCGCTGCTCTATATATTGAAATATTTTTTTCTGTTGTGTATATTTTTACATTGAAACACATATGCTGTATACATAACGCTCATAAATAATGGCTATATACTATTTCTTTAAAACCAACGGAGGCGGAAAACCCGTAGAGCGATCTTCAGGCAAGGGTTCCCGTTATTCGATTAATATAAAGTGCATAACATCGATATCATTTGATAGAAATCAAACAAAGTGTTAATACGTAGTCATGCATTTAGCAAAAAAACTTTATTGAAATTGGTGACATGCAAATTGTTAGGACCAATATAATATATATAGTTCTCGTTTGCATGTGGCTGAATAAGAAGGCGCGTTCGTATACGGTCACAATTTCTCCTGGTGTTTCATATACACAGAGTAATTGTATGATTCTGTTGACGGTCTATTGACACTAGACTATGTTTAAACGATTTTAGAATACGCACTCAAATATGAAGACCAGGTGTGAATTTTATATTGGCTTTCGTTCAATACGCTTACATATATATGAAACGTTGGTGCAGAGAATATTTGCAGTTCTCATCAATTTATTAAAATACATTTTTAGCTCCAGTTTAAAGGCGCATGGATTTGTTTGGCTAGGACAAGTTTAAAAAGATCAAAATTCAAAATAAAACGTTATTGAAAAGTTAAATAGTTTCCTTCAATCTTTTCATCGTTTATACCAGTATCTCCGTGGTGTGATTTCCCCACAGTTTGACGATCGTGGTGCTTGATTTATTTGATATAAACCATTTCTTCTTCTAAGACGCTCACTCTTCCGAAACGCTAATTATCCTTTTACTTCGGTCTCAAAACAATTTTTTTTTTCATATGTTGATATTCGTTTTATTGATTCTGAGTTACAATTACGATTTCGTTTGTAGATATCTATCATTGTGTCGCTTTTTATCGCTGTATCGCTTTTTATCGTTGTGTCCCTTTTTATCGCTGTGCCGCTTTTTATCGCTGTGTAACTTTTTATCGCTGTGTCGCTTATGTTGCTTTTTATCGCTGTGTCGCTTGTGATGCTTTTTATCGCTGTATCGCTTTTTTTCGCTGTATCGCTTTTTATCGCTGTATCGCTTTTTTTCGCTGTGTCGATTTTTATCGCTCTATCGCTTTTTATCGCTGTATCGTTTTTTATCGCTGTGTCAATCTTTATCGCTGTGTCGCTTTTTATCATTTAGCTATTTTACCTTCAAATTGCCCTTTATCATCAACATTGTTTTTCCATTATGCTTCGTATAAAATTTAGATAATTTCGCAAATCACTCAATATTCAAATGATGTGCTGGTTCATTGGGTAATTTTGAAAACTATCTCGAATATTTGTTTTAAAAACCTTATGAAAGTTAGTGTGATATTACAGAAAACCTTAACATAAATTCGTGATATTTCATGACACAGCTACCGAGGCGCGACATTCAATTTAAACACTATGGTCTAAGTTTGCTGCTTATAGTTGTAAATTTTTTATAATCAAAAGGACGCAATGACTTTCACAAATTCGCTCGAAAATCAGCGAAACACTTAAAAATTCAGATTCATGGCCACAAGTGTCAAAGATAAGGTATCTGTCGTACAATAAAAATCTTTGAAGTCGTATGAAGTTTCCGTGAAAGTCTGGTTACTATAAGGGTTGGGGATTGGAGAATTTCTTCACTTGCTACTTATAGCATCGCCTGGCTTCCCGTTATGGTTTTGAGAAGTACATGTCACAAGATCTATATTTGCGATGTGGTTGTTTATCTATTTTTTCATAATTTGTTAATGACTTGGAGAGGAATTCATTGACCTGTAAATGGTCTGAAGTAGCTATCGTTAGAGGGAATGACTCCGCGAAGGGGATTGAGTCTGTTAGGGGACCGCTATATAGGGCAATGACCTCAGTAAAGCAGAAAATGAAAGGGACAGAAGGAAGTGACGTCATTGAATCAGGGGCTGGGACGTCCGTGATAGGGGGAAACGACGTTGACGATTTTGGAATGGTACCGGTGATAAAATTGACATCTGATAAATATGCGAAGTTGTCAAAAATGGATATCATTATACAGATCAATACTTAAACTGACGGAAAGCCATCGGGTTCTGGCGAGAATGTAGCGATGTCATTGAAAAGATTGCCAGGAATGAAAGAAGATTGACGTTGGTGGGAAATTCAATGACGGAATAGACGTCGATGAATAAATAGTTGTCGGTGAATAACTACGGAGCGGTTTAAATAAACTACTGCATTTAAAGTTATTGCTCGATATATGTCGATGATGGAAAAAAGCTCTTAAACTGATTTAACGATGCAACATTGACGTTATTGCGATGCACTGTCGTTGAGAGCGGAGGGTAGTGACGTCCTTTATAGGAAGGCAAGGAGAGGGGTGAGTGAACTGTGATGCATTAACAAAACGAAAGAGGCGTCCATATGACAACTAAGTGTCAAAGATGAAGTTGATTCCAATTATTGATATACATTTCAGTTTTATGAAATAGGTGTTTGTACGATCGAACATATTTAGTTCATATTTGCATTAACACATTTGATCGATCTTCTTTATATATATATGAGAGTTTTACTTACCTGACATTGGCATTTTAATCTGTCGATGATATAAAAGGAGGTTTCAATCGAAAAAAAGAGATGGTAGGAATGCAAGTACACGTGATTAAACAAACGATAGGGGCAAGTGCATTACGTCTGCATACAGATCTACAAAGCGCAAAAAAGCGACCGTGTTATTTAGATCTGGAAAGTGTTTGAAACGACATGTGCTACCCTATTTATATCTGAACATCATTCGACAGAGATTGTAGTTCTGCTGTATACCGTACCGGAAGCCAAACTACCACCAGCCTCATCTCGTGCTCAACAATGTTTCAAACGTGCTACTGATTATGATCATTCAATATTAATTCTGGGTCAATTAGCAATGAATTCCAAGCGTTTAAGCGTCCCGCAGGAATAATAGGTTTCCGACAGAGCACTGTATACTTGACTTGCTAATGAGAGAGTTTTTCGTTCCAGCAGACTGTCCCGGCCGTCTGAGTGGATTCGTAAAGCAGACAAATGAAAGAGTAATCAAAAACACCAGGAATCGTTGGGTCCGCCGTTCAGACGTAAGCAGGCGTTGGGACCAGCTTGCGGAGTAGAGAACATTATCGGACATGGAGCACCAGGGAAGTGTCTAGGTCGTCCCGCGCACGTCTCGACGTCATTGGGGAGCCATTCTACAGAAATATCGCAAAACGAACGCGTAACGCCACATCTGCTTGCTAAACGGAGTCTGTGGATCCGAGAGTTTTGCACACAGTTCTAAGTCTGTAGCAAGGTGTGCCAGCCTCATCAGCGAACGACATCTGATTTTAACTGTCTTTAGGATAAGTGTTGTTACCTCTGTATATCTACTTAAATATCAGCATTATAATTATAACTAACTGTTGGTTATCAAAGAAAGGTCGATGTCACGGCCGATCGTAATATAACTTGAACCAAAGATCAAGGTCACAACGGAATTTTTGATAAAAGGTCATTGGAATGGCCGCCTGTTGATTAAAAATCACCAACTACAGGTCAAGGTCAAGGCCGTTAACAAAATAAAGATAATAAATGAAATTTTCCCTCAACAGCAGCACAGACCATCAGTAGACCGGCAATGTCTTGTCTGTGATCGGATGAATATACCACAGGATATGAAATAATTGTTACCTAGAGTGTACTCAATTAAAAAAAGGTCACAAAATTTTTTATGAACACCACAGATCCAACGAATCCAAACGTCACAACACAGCCTACCAATCATAACATCACTACACACTCTGATGTTAGAAATAGTGTAATGCGCATGGATGCTGGGATTGGTCGTGTGTGTAGTGATGTTAGGATTGGTGAAGTGTGTAGTGATATTAGGAATGGTGAAGTGTGTAGTGACGTTAGGAATGGTGAAGTGTGCAGTGATGTTAGGATTGGTGAAGTGTGTAGTGATGTTAGGAATGGTGTACTGTGTAGTGATGTTAGGATTGGTGAAGTGTGTAGTGATGTTAGGAATGGTGAAGTGTGTAGTGATGTTAGGAATGGTGAAGTGTGTAGTGATGTTAGGATTGGTGAAGTGTGTAGTGATGTTAGGATTGGTGAAGTGTGTAGTGATGTTAGGATTGGTGAAGTGTGTAGTGATGTTAGGATGGATGAAGTGTGTAGTGATGTTAGGATGGATGAAGTGTGTAGTGATGTTAGGATTGGTGAACTGTGTAGTGATGTTAGGATGGGTAAACTGTGTAGTGATGTTAGGATTGGTGAAGTGTGTAGTGATGTTAGGATGGATGAAGTGTGTAGTGATGTTAGGATTGGTGAGGTGTGTAGTGATGTTAGGATTGGTGAAGTGTGTAGTGATGTTAGGATTGGTGAACTGTGTAGTGATGTTAGGAATGATGAAGTGTGTAGTGATGTTAGGAATGATGAAGTGTGTAGTGATGTTAGGAATGATGAAGTGTGTAGTGATGTTAGGATTGGTGAAGTGTGTAGTGATGTTAGGAATGGTGAAGTGTGTAGTGATGTTAGGAATGGTGAAGTGTGTAGTGATGTTAGGATTGGTGAAGTGTGTAGTGATGTTAGGAATGATGAAGTGTGTAGTGATGTTAGGATTGGTGAACTGTGTAGTGATGTTAGGATTGGTGAACTGTGTAGTGATGTTAGGATGGGTAAACTGTGTAGTGATGTTAGGATTGGTGAAGTGTGTAGTGATGTTAGGATTGGTGAAGTGTGTAGTGATGTTAGGATTGGTGAACTGTGTAGTGATGTTAGGATGGGTAAACTGTGTAGTGATGTTAGGATTGGTGAAGTGTGTAGTGATGTTAGGATTGGTGAACTGTGTAGTGATGTTAGGATTGGTGAAGTGTGTAGTGATGTTAGGATTGGTGAAGTGTGTAGTGATGTTAGGAATGGTGAAGTGTGTAGTGATGTTAGGAATGGTGAAGTGTGTAGTGATGTTAGGAATGGTGAAGTGTGTAGTGATGTTAGGATTGGTGAAGTGTGTAGTGATGTTAGGATGGGTAAACTGTGTAGTGATGTTAGGATTGGTGAAGTGTGTAGTGATGTTAGGAATGGTGAACTGTGTAGTGATGTTAGGATTGGTGAGGTGTGTAGTGATGTTAGGATTGGTGAAGTGTGTAGTGATGTTAGGATGGATGAAGTGTGTAGTGATGTTAGGATGGATGAAGTGTGTAGTGATGTTAGGATGGATGAAGTGTGTAGTGATGTTAGGATTGGTGAGGTGTGTAGTGATGTTAGGATTGGTGAGGTGTGTAGTGATGTTAGGATTGGTGAGGTGTGTAGTGATGTTAGGATTGGTGAAGTGTGCAGTGATGTTAGGATTGGTGAAGTGTGTAGTGATGTTAGGAATGGTGTACTGTGTAGTGATGTTAGGATTGGTGAAGTGTGTAGTGATGTTAGGAATTGGTGAAGTGTGTAGTGATGTAGGGGTTGGTGAAGTGTGTAGTGATGTTAGGATTGGTGAAGTGTGTAGTGATGTTAGGATTGGTGAAGTGTGTAGTGATGTTAGGATTGGTGAAGTGTGTAGTGATGTTAGGATGGATGAAGTGTGTAGTGATGTTAGGATGGATGAAGTGTGTAGTGATGTTAGGATGGATGAAGTGTGTAGTGATGTTAGGATTGGTGAACTGTGTAGTGATGTTAGGATGGTGAAGTGTGTAGTGATGTTAGGATTGGTGAAGTGTGTAGTGATGTTAGGATGGATGAAGTGTGTAGTGATGTTAGGATTGGTGAGGTGTGTAGTGATGTTAGGATTGGTGAAGTGTGTAGTGATGTTAGGATTGGTGAACTGTGTAGTGATGTTAGGAATGATGAAGTGTGTAGTGATGTTAGGAATGATGAAGTGTGTAGTGATGTTAGGAATGATGAAGTGTGTAGTGATGTTAGGATTGGTGAAGTGTGTAGTGATGTTAGGAATGGTGAAGTGTGTAGTGATGTTAGGAATGGTGAAGTGTGTAGTGATGTTAGGATTGGTGAAGTGTGTAGTGATGTTAGGAATGGTGAAGTGTGTAGTGATGTTAGGATTGGTGAACTGTGTAGTGATGTTAGGATTGGTGAACTGTGTAGTGATGTTAGGATGGGTAAACTGTGTAGTGATGTTAGGATTGGTGAAGTGTGTAGTGATGTTAGGATTGGTGAAGTGTGTAGTGATGTTAGGATTGGTGAAGTGTGTAGTGATGTTAGGATGGGTAAACTGTGTAGTGATGTTAGGATTGGTGAAGTGTGTAGTGATGTTAGGATTGGTGAAGTGTGTAGTGATGTTAGGATGGGTGAAGTGTGTAGTGATGTTAGGATTGGTGAAGTGTGTAGTGATGTTAGGAATGGTGAAGTGTGTAGTGATGTTAGGAATGGTGAAGTGTGTAGTGATGTTAGGAATGGTGAAGTGTGTAGTGATGTTAGGATTGGTGAAGTGTGTAGTGATGTTAGGATGGGTAAACTGTGTAGTGATGTTAGGATTGGTGAAGTGTGTAGTGATGTTAGGAATGGTGAACTGTGTAGTGATGTTAGGATTGGTGAGGTGTGTAGTGATGTTAGGATTGGTGAAGTGTGTAGTGATGTTAGGATGGATGAAGTGTGTAGTGATGTTAGGATGGATGAAGTGTGTAGTGATGTTAGGATGGATGAAGTGTGTAGTGATGTTAGGATTGGTGAGGTGTGTAGTGATGTTAGGATTGGTGAGGTGTGTAGTGATGTTAGGATTGGTGAGGTGTGTAGTGATGTTAGGATTGGTGAAGTGTGTAGTGATGTTAGGATGGATGAAGTGTGTAGTGATGTTAGGATGGATGAAGTGTGTAGTGATGTTAGGATTGGTGAACTGTGTAGTGATGTTAGGATGGGTAAACTGTGTAGTGATGTTAGGATTGGTGAAGTGTGTAGTGATGTTAGGAATGGTGAACTGTGTAGTGATGTTAGGATTGGTGAGGTGTGTAGTGATGTTAGGATTGGTGAAGTGTGTAGTGATGTTAGGATGGATGAAGTGTGTAGTGATGTTAGGATGGATGAAGTGTGTAGTGATGTTAGGAATGATGAAGTGTGTAGTGATGTTAGGATTGGTGAAGTGTGTAGTGATGTTAGGAATGATGAAGTGTGTAGTGATGTTAGGATTGGTCGTGTGTGTAGTGATGTTAGGAATGGTGGAGTTTGTAGTGATGTTAGGAATGGTGATGTGTGTAGTGATGTTAGGATGGATGAAGTGTGTAGTGATGTTAGGATTGGTGAAGTGTGTAGTGATGTTAGGAATGATGAAGTGTGTAATGATGTTAGGAATGGTGGAGTTTGTAGTGATGTTAGGAATGATGAAGTGTGTAATGATGTTAGGAATGGTGAAGTGTGTAGTGATGTTAGGATTGGTGAAGTGTGTAGTGATGTTAGGATTGGTGAACTGTGTAGTGATATTAGGATTGGTGAAGTGTGTAGTGATGTTAGGATTGGTTAAGTGTGTAGTGATGTTAGGAATGGTGAACTGTGTAGTGATATTAGGATTGGTGAAGTGTGTAGTGATGTTAGGATTGGTGAAGTGTGTAGTGATGTTAGGATTGGTGAAGTGTGTAATGATGTTAGGAATGGTGAAGTGTGTAGTGATGTTAGGATTGGTGAAGTGTGTAGTGATGTTAGGATTGGTTGTTGTGTAGTGACGTTAGAAATAGTGGAGTTTGCAGTGATTTTAAGATTGGTTGATTGGGAAGAGAAAACACGAATCAAAACATCACTACACATTCCTGTCATCCTAACATCATTGCACACTTGACCTATCCTAACAATACTACACACTTCATTAATCCTGACATCACGACAAACTCTATCAATCCTAATATCACTACACACTTCACAATTCCAAGCCGCATCATGTTCACCAATTCTTACGTCATTACACGCTCAACCAATCCTAACGTCACTACACAGTCAACCAATCCTAACATCACTACACAGTCCACCAATCCTAACATCACTACACAGTCAACCAATCTTAACGTCATTACACAGTCAACCAATCCTAACATCACTACACAGTCAACCAATCCTAACGTCACTACACAGTCAACCAATCTTAACATCACTACACAGTCAACCAATCTTAATATCACTACACAGTCAACCAATCTTAACGTCATTACACAGTCAACCAATCTTAACATCACTACACAGTCAACCAATCTTAATATCACTACACAGTCAACCAATCTTAACATCACTACACAGTCAACCAATCTTAACGTCACTACACAATCAACCAATCGTAACGTCACTACACAGTCAACCAATCTTAACGTCACTACACAATCAACCAATCGTAACATCACTACACAGTCAACCAATCTTAACATCACTACACAGTCAACCAATCTTAACGTCATTACACAGTCAACCAATCCTAACATCACTACACAATCAACCAATCGTAACGTCACTACACAGTCAACCAATCTTAACGTCATTACACAGTCAACCAATCCTAACATCACTACACAGTCCACCAATCCTAACATCACTACACAGTCAACCAATCTTAACGTCATTACACAGTCAACCAATCCTAACATCACTACACAGTCAACCAATCTTAATATCACTACACAGTCAACAAATCTTAACGTCACTACACAATTAACCAATCTTAACGTCACTACACACTTCACCATTCCTAATATCACTACACAGTCAACCAGTCCTAACATCACTACACAGTCAACCAATCCTAACATCACTACACAGTCCACCAATCCTAACGTCACTACACACTTCACCAATCTTAACGTCATTACACAGTCAACCAATCATAACGTCACTACACAATCAACCAATCGTAACGTCACTACACAGTCAACCAATCCTAACATCACTACACAGTTAACCAATCTTAACGTCATTACACAGTCAACCAATCTTAACGTCATTACACAGTCAACCAATCTTTAACACCACTACATAGTCAACCAATCTTAACGTCACTACACACTCAACCAATCTTAATATCACTACACAGTCAACCAATCTTAATGTCACTACAGTCAACCAATCTTAACGTCATTACACAGTCAACCAATCTTAACGTCACTACACAGTCAACCAATCTTAACACCACTACACAGTCAACCAATCTTAACGTCACTACACAGTCAACCAATCTTAACATCACTACACAGTCAACCAATCTTAACGTCACTACACAATCAACCAATCGTAACGTCACTACACAGTCAACCAATCTTAACGTCACTACACAATCAACCAATCGTAACATCACTACACAGTCAACCAATCTTAACGTCACTACACAATCAACCAATCGTAACATCACTACACAGTCAACCAATCTTAACGTCATTACACAATCAACCAATCCTAACGTCACTACACAATCAACCAATCCTAACGTCACTACACAGTCAACCAATCCTAACGTCACTACTGTCCACCAATCCTAACGTCACTACACACTCAACCAATCTTAATATCACTACACAGTCAACCAATCTTAACGTCACTACACAGTTAACCAATATTAACGTCACTACAGTCAACCAATCTTAACGTCACTACACAGTTAACCAATATTAACGTCACTACTGTCAACCAATCTTAACATCACTACACAGTCAACCAATCTTAACGTCACTACACAGTCAACCAATCTTAACATCACTACACAGTCAACCAATCTTAACATCACTACACAGTCAACCAATCTTAACGTCACTACACAATCAACCAATCGTAACGTCACTACACAGTCAACCAATCTTAACGTCACTACACAATCAACCAATCGTAACATCACTACACAGTCAACCAATCTTAACGTCACTACACAATCAACCAATCGTAACATCACTACACAGTCAACCAATCTTAACGTCATTACACAATCAACCAATCCTAACGTCACTACACAGTCAACCAATCCTAACGTCACTACACAGTCAACCAATCCTAACGTCACTACTGTCCACCAATCCTAACGTCACTACACACTCAACCAATCTTAATATCACTACACAGTCAACCAATCTTAACGTCACTACACAGTTAACCAATATTAACGTCACTACAGTCAACCAATCTTAACGTCACTACACAGTTAACCAATATTAACGTCACTACTGTCAACCAATCTTAACATCACTACACAGTCAACCAATCTTAACGTCACTACACAGTCAACCAATCTTAACATCACTACACAGTCAACCAATCTTAACATCACTACACAATCAACCAATCTTAACGTCACTACACAGTCAACCAATCTTAACGTCACTACACAGTCAACCAATCTTAACGTCATTACACAATCAACCAATCTTAACGTCATTACACAGTCAACCAATCTTAATGTCACTACACAATCAACCAATCTTAACGTCATTACACAGTCAACCAATCTTAACGTCATTACACAGTCAACCAATCTTAACACCAATACACAATCAACCAATCTTAACGTCACTACACAGTCAACCAATCTTAACACCAATACACAATCAACCAATCTTAATATCACTACAGTCAACCAATCTTAACGTCACTACACAATCAACCAATCTTAATATCACTACACAGTCAACCAATCTTATCGTCACTACAGTCAACCAATCTTAACGTCATTACACAGTCAACCAATCTTAACGTCACTACACAGTCAACCAATCTTAACGTCACTACACACTAAACCAATCTTAACGTCACTACACAGTCAACCAATCTTAACATCACTACACAGTCAACCGATCTTAACATCACTACACAGTCAACCAATCGTAACATCACTACACAGTCAACCAATCCTAACGTAACTACACAATCAACCAATCCTAACGTAACTACTGTCCACCAATCCTAACGTCACTACACACTCAACCAATCTTAACGTAACTACTGTCCACCAATCCTAACGTCACTACACAGTCAACCAATATTAACGTCACTACAGTCAACCAATCTTAATATCACTACATTATCAGCCAATCTTAACGTCACTACACAGTCAACCAATCTTAACGTCACTACACAGTCAACCAATCCTAACGTCATTACACAGTCAACCAATCTTAACGTCACTACACAGTCAACCAATCTTAACATCACTACACAGTCAACCAATCTTAACATCACTACACAGTCAACCAATCTTAACATCACTACACAGTCAACCAATCTTAACGTCACTACAGTCAACCAATCTTAACATCACTACAGTCAACCAATCTTAACATCACTACAGTCAACCAATCTTAACGTCACTACACAGTCAACCAATCTTAACATCACTACACAGTCAACCAATCTTAACATCACTACACAGTCAACCAATCTTAACATCACTACAGTCAACCAATCTTAACGTCACTACAGTCAACCAATCTTAACGTCACTACACAGTCAACCAATCCTAACGTCATTACACAGTCAACCAATCTTAACGTCACTACAGTCAACCAATCCTAACGTCACTACTGTCCACCAATCCTAACGTCACTACACACTCAACCAATCTTAACGTCACTACACAATCAACCAATCGTAACGTCACTACACAGTCAACCAATCTTAACGTCACTACACAATCAACCAATCGTAACGTCACTACACAGTCAACCAATCCTAACGTCACTACACAATCAACCAATCTTAACATCACTACACAGTCAACCAATCTTAACATCACTACACAGTCAACCAATCTTAACATCACTACAGTCAACCAATCTTAACGTCACTACAGTCAACCAATCTTAACGTCACTACACAGTCAACCAATCCTAACGTCATTACACAGTCAACCAATCTTAACGTCACTACAGTCAACCAATCCTAACGTCACTACTGTCCACCAATCCTAACGTCACTACACACTCAACCAATCTTAACGTCACTACACAATCAACCAATCGTAACGTCACTACACAGTCAACCAATCTTAACGTCACTACACAATCAACCAATCGTAACGTCACTACACAGTCAACCAATCCTAACGTCACTACACAATCAACCAATCTTAACGTCACTACACAGTCAACCAATCTTAACATCACTACACAGTCAACCAATCTTAACATCACTACATGTACACAGTCCTACATATCTAAAGTCATTAAACAGATAACCGATCTAAACGGCACTACAGTCCACCAATCATATCTTAACTACACAATCCACCAATTCTAACATCACTTTATATTCCACCAATCCTAACGTCACTACTGTCCACCAATCCTAACATCACTACTGTCCACCAATCCTAACATCACTACTGTCCACCAATCCTAACATCACTACTGTCCACCAATCCTAACATCACTACTGTCCACCAATCCTAACATCACTACTGTCCACCAATCCTAACATCACTACTGTCCACCAATCGTAACATCACTACTGTCCACCAATCATAACATCACTACTGTCCACCAATCCTAACATCACTACTGTCCACCAGTCCTAACATCACTACTGTCCACCAATCCTAACATCACTACTGTCCACCAATCCTAACATAACTACTGTCCACCAATCCTAACATAACTACTGTCCACCAAACCTAACATAACTACTGTCCACCAATCCTAACGTCACTACTGTCCACCAATCATAACGTCACTACTGTCCACCAATCCTAACATCACTACTGTCCGCCAATCCTAACATCACTTTATATTCCATCAATCCTAACATCACTATTGTCCATCAATCCTAACATCACTTTACATTTCACCAATCCTAACATCACTACTGTCCACCAATCCTAACATCACTACTGTCCACCAATCCTAACATCACTACTGTCCACCAATCCTAACATCACTACTGTCCACCAATCCTAACGTCACTACTGTCCACCAATCCTAACATCACTTAACATTTCACCAATCCTAAAATCACTTTACATTTCACCAATCCTAACATCACTACTGTCCACCAATCCTAACGTAACTACTGTCCACCAAACCTAACATAACTACTGTCCACCAATCCTAACGTCACTACTGTCCACCAATCCTAACGTCACTACTGTCCACCAATCCTAACATCACTACTGTCCACCAATCCTAACGTCACTACTGTCCACCAATCCTAACATCACTACTGTCCACCAATCCTAACATCACTACTGTCCAACAATCCTAACATCACTACTGTCCACCAATCCTAGCATCACTACTGTCCACCAATCCTAACATCACTACTGTTCATCAATCCTAACATCACTTTACATTTCACCAATCCTAACATCACTACTGTCCACCAATCCTAACATCACTACTGTCCATCAATCCTAACATTACTTTACATTTCACCAATCCTAACATCACTACTGTCCACCAATCCTAACATCACTACTGTCCACCAATCCTAACGTCACTACTGTCCACCAATCCTAACATCACTACTGTCCATCAATCCTAACATTACTATTGTCCACCAATCCTAACATCACTACTGTCCACCAATCCTAACATCACTACTGTCCATCAATCCTAACATTACTTTACATTTCACCAATCCTAACATCACTACTGTCCACCAATCCTAACGTCACTACTGTCCACCAATCCTAACATCACTACTGTCCACCAATCCTAACATCACTACTGTTTATCAATCCTAACATCACTTTACATTTCACCAATCCTAACATCACTACTGTCCACCAATCCTAACATCACTACTGTCCACCAATCCTAACATCACTACTGTCCACCAATCCTAACGTCACTACTGTCCACCAATCCTAACATAACTACTGTCCATCAATCCTAACATCACTACTGTCCACCAATCCTAACATCACTACTGTCCACCAATCCTAACGTCACTACTGTCCACCAATCCTAACGTCACTACTTTCCACCAATCCTAACATCACTACTGTCCACCAATCCTAACATCACTACTGTCCACCAATCCTAACATCACTACTGTCCACCAATCCTAACATCACTACACTCCACCAATCCTAACATAACTACTGTCCACCAATCCTAACATCACTACTGTCCACCAATCCTAACATCACTACTGTCCACCAATCCTAACATCACTACTGTCCACCAATCCTAACGTCACTACTGTCCACCAATCCTAACATCACTACTGTCCATCAATCCTAACATCACTACTGTCCACCAATCCTAACATAACTACTGTCCACCAATCCTAACATCACTACTGTCCACCAATCCTAACATAACTACTGTCCACCAATCCTAACATAACTACTGTCCACCAATCCTAACGTCACTACTGTCCACCAATCCTAACATCACTACTGTCCACCAATCCTAACATCACTACTGTCCACCAATCCTAACGTCACTACTGTCCACCAATCCTAACATCACTACTGTCCATCAATCCTAACATCACTACTGTCCACCAATCCTAACATCACTACACACTTCACCAATCCTAACATCACTACACACTTCACCAATCCTAACATCACTACACACTTCACCATTCCTAACATCACTACACACTTCACCAATCCTAACATCACTACACACTTCACCATTCCTAACATCACTACTGTCCACCAATCCTAACGTCACTACTGTCCACCAATCCTAACATCACTACTGTCCACCAATCCTAACATCACTACTGTCCATCAATCCTAACATCACTACTGTCCACCAATCCTAACATCACTACTGTCCACCAATCCTAACATCACTACTGTCCACCAATCCTAACATAACTACTGTCCACCAATCCTAGCATCCCTTCACATTCCACCAATCCTAGCATCCCTTCACATTCCACCAATCCTAGCATCCCTTCACATTCCACCAATCCTAACATCCCTTCACATTCCACCAATCCTAACATCCCTTCACATTCCACCAATCCTAACGATCCCTACAGATTCCATCAATTCTAACTTTGCTACGTTTTCCACCCGTAATAATGTCAGTGCAGGGTACCCACGCCAGCCATCCTAATGGCGTTACTCTGACGACACCAGGTCAAACTAACGTGAATTACAGACTTGTTGGACCAAGTGTTCGTGTGTGAGCAGGTCTCCTGGCACTGTGACAAAAACATTCTTATCAAACGACGGTATATAACCAAAGTTCAAAACTACATAAACACTTAGCAAATGTATCCTACGAAATTTAATTCATTTACTTATTAAATACATTTCACAAGCGTTACTCTAACAGGATTGTCGCGAGATTATATTGATGGTGGGATGTTTGAGAAATAAGGACATTTTGAAGTCAAAAGTGGCTGGTCCCTCCCTCTAAATCTTCAAATTTCATCCCTCCTTAAGTTTTATGGTGAAATGCGAATTAATTTATGCCATTAGGTAATTCTTTTTGATAATTAATGTTTCTCTTAATGAATTAATTAAATTACAGCGGGATGTTGTTAGGTGTTATGCCGGGAGGAGAGCAGCCCATATCCGCCCTCCAGTGCTGCACATTCTGATTATATAACGGTTAAAACAACCTGTTTTTAGATTGTTTGGAGAAACATATCAATGAGTTAAACATCTTGTGAAGTACACATCAAAATTAGATTTAAACATCATTTCGTAACGACGAAAAAAACCCGGACCTCCGTGAAGTTTCTGTCAAGAACGTGAACTTCCCAGCGAACAAAACACAACTAGGTATTTTCAGAATATGCGCTGTGGTAGGGAAAACTCCCGGAGTTCTGACAGTTCGTTTTCTACATTTCAATGTATATACACACACTATGAACTAAACGTATCTACATATCAGACTATTAAATCTCATACAGATACTTACATAAAAATAAAAACGCTAACCATTCGGTTGCTTTTTTCATTGAATTCCACAAACAAAAACAGTCAAATGGGCTACTTCAGCTGATAACGACAAAACAATGGACTTGTGATTGCCAAACTGATTTTCAAAGATATGGAAAACTCCCATCAAAAACGAAATCAGTCTAAGGTGCATCGTGTACAAAATTAAAGATACAAATTTCGATTGTACAGAAAGGCTGAGCTGGGGACCACACATGTAATCAGGAACACAGACCTGCAGCAAAACTTCAAAACAACATACAAACATTACATGATTTCTCACAGCTTAGATAATACACACCCCTAGATGCAGTATATTTGTGTTTTAATTTGTACAAATTGTGACGTCAGAACCAAGACAATATAAATGACGTCATGCAATTATGACGTTTCTATGACAATAGAAATAAAAGTAGTGTTGACATATTTCATCTTTTGGAACTTGACAGTAAAGACTTCCTTATTAAATAAAATAAATCTTGAATACACATTTTAAGGAAAAATCACTGTGATGTCAAAAAGCCGTCTATGACATTCATAGCCTTTATGAATACCACCTGAATTAGATATGGTTATATCATAACTGTGAATATTTTTATTATACCAAATAAACTTTAATAGACTATAGAAAAAAAACAAATATCATAAAATTCAAGGTCATCTCTAGAAAAAAAGCAAATATGATAAAATTCAAGGTCATCTCTAGGTTTACGTAGGGTTGCATAAGCATGCAATTTGTAATTGGTTGGACATTCCACACTTGGAAATATGCCACATTTAGGAAAATTGCTTTTCTCGTTTGTTTGTTTGTGTGTTTGTTGTTTTGGGGTTTTTTTGGGTTTTTTTCTCTCACTTTGATGAGAAAATATAGATATGATACAATGTATACATACTGCAAATAACTGATTGGACATACAACAACAGGACGCAGATAACATTAAGAAGCCGCTTTTAACACTCTTGAAACAATCATATGCTTTCCTCCTAAACAAAGTGTATCTACTTGTACAGAAGCAACGTTATTATTTTGTAAATATTGTTTGTTTTTTGGGGTTTTTTTTTTTTTTTAATAATTTCAAAACGTTTTTAAAAGAAAAAGAAAAACCTCCTTCCACAGACTTAGTACATGTTTAAGAATACTTTTTTTTTCTTTTGAATCAAAATTTTTAAAAGATATTTCACAAATTCGTCTCTGATGTAGGCTAGAGATTGGACCAGGACGAGTAACATCCCCATATCACAGCTACACGTGAAGCGATACCGTCAGACATTTGTGAACTTAAGTGACCCGGAGGTCTTACCACCAGACACTTTCTTCACCTTCCCAAGTCTATGACGTGTCATAAGTAATATTTCCGTTTTTAACACTCCTCCAAAATCCCTGTGGTATTTAATCCCAAGTATGTACACGGTCACCGCTACCGTTCACACGTATGCTTCAAAACGTTTTAACGCTGTCTAACATCGCCATTAATGTGTGGGATATTTGTTAGTCTGTAATCAATTCTCCCATAGGAACCTCTAGACTGACTTATGTTGGCACATAGGCAATAAAAACCATCCGGTGTTTAACAGAAAAACAGTAAACGTAGAAAGATATGATGAGCTCGATTCATTGTCCGTGGCCTCCATATTACGTCGGCATTGTCTAGGCCCCGCCGTCAGTCCCAGTCAAGCGTTACTGCGACCAAGACACGTCAGGCAAGGAATGTGTCATTTACGGGCCCGTCTCACTTTCTTTGCATTTTCCAAACAATACGACATGATACGTTCCGGTTATAACACGACAAGGTGGTATTTGTGTAAGCAGACGACAAGATCACAAAAAATATTTCAATGAATATTTGAATAGTGTATACCCGTTATGTATAACCAGTATAGCTCTCAGCTTATATTTAATATACAAATTATACAAATATACAGGATCTTGCACGAGTTTCCATTTTATAAAAGATTTATATATATTATATGTTTATATTTAAGCGAACTCTTGTGAACTTTTTTTGATAGATATCCCTAAAACAAAATGTATCATTTTTTGCTAATATTTCAAAAACTACGGGTTTTTTGTCATATATGCAATCATATTATCTCTTCATGGAGATATATTTCTTCGCCATTATGATGTCAAAATACAATCTGAAAGTTTGTGACGTCATTGCATTAACTTTTCTATGACATCATGATGGGAGAGATTGCATGAGTTCATACACAAACAATATGAGATGGGAATATTTACTAGACAATGTGGTAAACACGCGTGCTAGAGTAACTTCAGAGGGCTTTGACCCTTAAATATGACACGCCATTCAATGCTAGTCTTACCGGCATTCTGACTTGGCAAAAACATTACCCAATACTGATGGATGTTATCGTTTGTGTATTGTAGCTGGGGCATTTTGTAAATGAATAGCTTTATAATGTTTTTGCAACCAGAGCATGTGTCGCTTTAAAGATTGTTCATACATGCACATGTAAGTATTATGGCACTTTTCAGAGTTTGATATTAAGCTATATATACCCAAGAATCTAAATGGTCTACCGACAGCATTATTTATTAGCAAAAAGTTATAGAAAAGTTTGAGATAGATGGGTATGTTGAAGCTTGCGTAGTTATGATGATAATTTTATGTCTAAGCGATATAATTTGGTGTTAAACAACAATTAACATGTCAGCTGTTGGCCAGGTGGCACTGTGGAGTCTGTCGCTTTCCGACCACAACCAAACAAGAGCGCCACCGTACAATCATGTATGGACATTCGGATCTCTTTGGTTTTATCAATCACATTTTCTTTGCAAATAATTACCCCAATGGTACTTCTACGAATGATGACATCACGTCAGCGGGTAACCAATCACTGCGTATAAATATTGCTAGCGAGCCAATCAAAGTAAACTGACTATTTATATCCAGGTGGAATCCCCACAATATAATTATGATACAATCCCTGGATGTTAGCAAGGATGGTGGCAAAACTTGTCGCTTTAACCAGAGAAAGTGTTAAGAAAATTCGTATTGAAGTTTGCAAGAAACGTGTCGCCTTAACCAGATATTTTTTGTAAGAAATTTGCCTCTGTAATTAGAAAAAGACGCATGTCCTTAACCAAAATGTGTCACGCTATCATTTATTCCATTTAGAACGTGTTGTTTTAATGCGGGAGAATGTACTCGTAACACTTTGCACGAGAAAGAAAGATTCATACGGAAACTTTTGTACCCCAATAGAAATTTCATCAGGCATGTTTTTCCTTTGTCAAGAGTGAACTCTCAGAGTGTACCTGTCCGAATCAATCTAGCAATATACATACTGGATATGTCGCCTTAAAACTGCTTAGTAGCTGTAAGGATGGGAGTTGCACAATCTGACAGCGAAGATGCTACAGCATGGTGCAAAGAGAAAAAGCGGGGCTATGAATAGAAATTACAAATGTCAGATTTTCTTTCAATGACGAAAGAGCAGGCATACATTGAACAAAAAAAACGTGATTTTTTTTCTTTATCTTTCTTTATCTTGATAAACATCCCACTGTCGATGACAATAGGTACATTTATCATGAGAATTTAAAATGTTTTGAACGAATTCGCTTCTCAATACACTTCAATAATTAGCATTTAAAAAAAGATAGACCACCCATGTTACAATATATATATTCTCTCTGTGTATATATTCACAGACGAACAAACAGGAGCAGACAACTCAGAGAGGCCTTCGGTGACAGATATATTGGCGTTTTGATATAGCCGCAAATCTATATCAGTATTTGTCATAGAATGACTTTTGTTACAATGTTAATTAATGTTGTAATAATATAATGAAATTTGATATTTCCGCTTTATCATCGTGACAATGATAGTGAAAGAAACAGGACAAATACTACATTGAGCGCCTTGTAACCGTATCTAAACCGTGATATATGTTTTGTATACCAACCAAATAGACCATAACAACATTGCAAGTTCTAGTTACATTTCGTTCTTAGCGGTCTGTATTTTGAAATTAAAAGCAAAATTAACAACATTTTTCTTCTTCTTTTTCTTCTTCTTCTTCTTTTTCTTCCCCTTCTTCTTATTCTTCTTTTTTTGTTTTTGTTTCTTTTTTTGTTTTTTGTTTAAGCTATTTTCTTAGACTTGCGAGTACCGATTAGAATTCGGAGCACCTCTCTTTCCCAACATTGGAACATGAAACACAAACGCCCTAGAGTTAATGTAATTCGTCTTCGAGTGTGGCTTTCTCCTGGTCCTTACGGAGACGAACATATAGCCACTTTAGCGGAAGGCATGCCAACGCCTCTTAATATGTGTCTCTTTAACGAGCAGACAAACCTACCGCGAAGTCACTCGTTTGTGTATCAGCAATGATCCGAAAATACCCAAATCATCATTGTAAACATGAGTTACAGTTTCTGCTAAATGTTTATCACTTCTGGAGAGGGCGTATTATACAGCCGACAGCTCACAAGCGTTTGTTTTATCCTGATTAACTAATTTGCATATATTAACTATATTATCACGCAAAACGAATTATTTCATTTAATCATTAATATTATTTGCAAGGGGTAACGGCTAGGAAAATTTGTCGGTGCACTAATGTGAGGAACCTGATGTGACTTATTCGTGGCAGTAACTATGACCGAGATAATGAATCCATCAAGCAAGGGTGTGCTTTGTAATATTGAATTTATCATAACATGTATTACCTTTTGACGAGTTCGTCAGCAATAAGGAAGTTCGTGAAAAAAAATCAATATAACGAAAGTGTTATATTCTATGCATTATGTTACCCGATAAAAACGCTTACACGTGTATTCCGAATGATCCCTAACAACCAGCATTGGAAACATAAACTGTTCTTCGGCGGTTAAAAGACACCTCGTCTTTTATTATAAAACCATATTTTTCACACTTTCTTATCGGCTAAAAAGTGTCACAGGATTCCTGCTAAAAAGTCAAATTGATCGGCCGTGCAAAAAAAGCTGATTAAAAAGCTGGTTAACTTCGTGTTTCTAAAAATAGATTAATTATGAATTACTTCCCCTCGGTATGGCTAACCGTGTCAAATATCTTGCACGCTTTTGAAACATGACAAGCAATGACTTTGATTGTTAGAATATTGAACTTTCTAAGATTAGGAGTGTTAAATATTGCATTTCATGCATTAGTTTGCTTTTGATTGTATGGTGTTTAAAAGATGTAATAACAAATATTTACAAATGCTTTACAAATCAGTCTCGATAATTATATGTACAAGTCTTACTTTCATTCATTGCATGCTTATCTAAATTCAAAACAGTTATTTTATCATAAAACTAGTATAACCTTTTGATTGCAGTTAATACATATTTTGTTAACCTGAAAAAATAAATCTCGAACGATTTTTTTCGGGTTAATTAATTATGTATTGACCTTATCAAAAGACGATAATTGTATAATAGAGGAGAAATACTTGAACAACAAACTGCCTTCTTTGGAAAGATATTATCGAATAATTATCACATGATTGCAGATAAATTGAATTAAGCGCGTTAGCGTTAGGATTATGTATATATTGTTGATTGATATATTGTCTTAAAGAAAAGTATTATAAAAACAACAGAGAATACCGACATGATAAGGAAACCATTATTCAACCTGGAAATTGATTAAGTGAGGGCAAAATATCATCAATTACGTTGATTTGCATGGAAAACCTTGAAAAAAAATCAATACAAACAGGTGTTCCGAGAGAGTTAGTGTCTTCTTCGTCGATCCTATTCGCTTGATTAATTTAAAACACACATATTTCAACAGTTAAATAAATGTGTATACATGTTAATATGAGTGTGTCTTTCTTTAGATTATACTTTTTGTTCCTAACTAGGTATACTGACAATTTAATTTACCGTGTAAATATATTATTACTTTAGAATAGAGTCACAAAAATGGTGTAGGCACCAGGACAGGTCGGGTGATAACAGGACTCGCCTTTTACCTAGGCGGTCGGGTTTCAGTTCCCCGATCAGACGTGAAAAGGTATGGGGGCAAATTGGGGGTTTCCTGCCACAGTAAAACCCCTCGCGTGTTTCCAATTTCAGGCCAGTAAGTGTGATTAATGTAAATTGATACAATTTATTTCGCAATTGTTGTAGAATAAATAAAGTTTAAATTTATATATCACGACTTCTCCGTAACTAGAGTAAACATCAAACCATCGTGAATGGTTTGAGACGACATGTAGCGATCACTAGCTACACAGACTCCGGTAGAACTGGTGGATTGTTACAGAGGCTGGCAGAGTTACCGCCACATACACGACAGAGGTACCGCCGCCAAACAGTCGAGCAACCCAATAGTGATTATCTCTCTTCAACCAAAACCTCGCAGAACCAAGCACAATGATCACAGGAAGTGGAAAATAGACTACCGTAATATTTAGAATTTACACTGTATCATCACATTTCACACTATTTAAAACCCCTTTTTTTTATTTAGTATACTACATTATCAGTATATGTGTCGTTTAGTAAATATTTTTTCATTCAGTAATAAACAAAATAATGTAAAATTATCCCAAAATCAATTTTTAACATAAGGATATTTATTTTTTGAAAATCAAACAGCGATATGTACAATGTAAACACAATTTGAATAATCGTCTGAAATTGATGGAATTATTAAATCTCCTTAAGCTTCCTGGCAACTAACTAATTTTGCACACTTGCATATCTTTAAATGACCTTTAACTTTGACCTCATAGCCCATTACGATTAATAAATCAACTAGTAACGCGCCAACCTGTACAACTAGAAGGTCCTGGATTATTTTGTATACAAAAATAATTTTAGCGGTATAGTAGATAGTAGTAATCATAGATACAAACAAATATACCAACTAAAAGTACGAAAATATCTTAATGACCATGACCTTTGATCTCTTCCACACAATAACATTGGTTTCCCCTAAACCGTGATGGTCACGTGTTTTTTGAAGGTTCAATTTCACAGAAGGAATGTTGTCTTTCATATAATTGGTGTTTATATTCATAGAAACAGGTCGGAATGACTAAATATTGTTTAAATATATTTATGCCCGTTGAAACAGCGAATCGAAAATATTTTCCACCTAATTGAATTATACACGACAAAATTATTTTCAATTGTTATTTCCATATATTTTATTTATTTATCTATTTTTTTTTTTTTTTTTGTGTGATGATTTGGTAAATTTGCACACGTTGTGAAATAGAGCGACGGCGTTTATATGATAATGAGCTGCGGGGTTGTTTTAATATGATTTACTTGGGAATTAGAATGTATTCCACCAAAGACACATTGTTATAAATCCAACCCTTTATATTTTGTTGGAAGGATATCTATATTCATCAAACAAAAGAACTATTTTGGTATGATATGAATTAGTATATAATTATTCCTGAAGGTGATATATGTATGATGGCGCTTTTGTGTTTAAAATCTAGTAAAAGCAATACACTGAATTGATGTTTGACGTATGTATGTAAAATAAAATGAATGTATAGTTTTGTGTCATTCTTTTATCTATATTCACGAGTAATGTGGGAATAGTTAAATTAATAAAGAAGTATATTATTTAAATTTAGGCTTGATATGCTGTCTTATTTTAACAAATTAATTCGTAACAAGATTAAAATACATGAATTTACTATAAACAATTGTAGCTATATTTTAGGATGAAACTTAAGCTTTAAATTTCATGAATAGTAATTACAAGCTAACACTTGAGGAAAAAGAACAAAAACTACTTGTATTTTTTTTTTTTTTTTTTTTTATATTTTTCAAAATTCGTAATTTGAAAAATCATTCAATCACCGATTTGAATTTGCTATAGTACATAGTGCATTACTTAAAACTCATAAAACATTAATCGTTTGGTTTGGTTTATTTTGTTTAACGTCCTATTAACATCCAGGGTCATTTAAGGACATGTCTAGTTTAATAAGGGGGTGGAGGAAAGCTGGAGTACCTGGAGAAAAACCACCGACCTACGGTCAGTATCAGGCAACTGCCCCATGCGAGTTTCGAACATGCAACCTAGATGTGGAGGGCTAGTGATAAAGTGTCGAGACATGAATCGCATTACATAGGACTTCGATCATTCTGTAGAAATTGATACAATTATTTACTTCAAACAATTTTGCAATCGACCAGAATTAAGGCCTGAAATATGATGTAATGTAATGTAAATTATGAATAAACACATATAAGATTCATTTGTAAAACAAAACACCTGACGACGTGAAAGACTGGATATTTAGGACTAATTACGATAATTGGTTGTTCATTGCTGGGTTTACTAATTTTGTACTTTGCACTGATTCTTTTTATTGAAACTCCAGTTGAAAATGTCCGTATGGTGATTTCTTTTTCAACCCCGGCTTTTTTTCCCATTGGCGAGCTTTTTTTATTTATTTATTTATTTTCTATTTAGTCTACTGACTTATCTACTTTATATTTAGTCTACTGACTTATCTATTTTATATTTAGTCTACTTATCTATTTGTTTATTTATAGTTTTGAGGCAGTGCGATGTAATTAAAATTTCGGAATACGAACATGAAAGATTGGAAAGATTCAATTATTGAGAAAATGTGCCGAACTTAGTGTTTTGCTTTTTATTGATATTATTTAGTCTTTTATATTCGCCAGTCAATAAAGACGTATGTAATCAATAAAATCAGTAAATTATGATAAAATATTAATTATCATCACAATTTCGTTGTACAAATCGAAGATAGTATCTAGACCTTTCTGTTGATAATCATCCTTAAAGTTCCTTTAGAACTACTGGGGGTTGCTCTATCCATCGTTATTAGACAGCAGGGTATATATATATATAATTGAAATTATTACTTTCTGAACTGCTCTGTCACCATATCGAATCCTTTGGATAGTTACCGGAAACAGATTTATACAGTCTATCGGCAAGCTATCGAAAACGAACCCGACCTACAGACTAAACAAATCTGTTCCGTCAAACAAATGCACACTCCAAAGATATTGTTTAAACTAGGCTCTCAACATTTGGATGTTCCTACTCTGCAGGCAGGGTTAAGCGGTGTATACACTGAGTGGGTTATATAAATATTTCAAGTTGTTTTAACACTTTTATACAATGGTTGAAGCCTTTCAAACACTGGTAAATGCAAACAAGAACAGGTTGGATACATTTCGTAGTTCAATTAAACACAGAGTAACTCTCCTAGATATTCAGCATTAACTACGGTAGCTTCTGTGGACAACATCGTCTAATAATGAAAGCCACTTATGTCGATTTCGACCTAATAGCACAATAATAGGCTACAGTCGACATAATGATGCAATTATACACAACAGTCGACATGATAATACAATTATATATCACAGTCGATATAATGATACAATTATACACAACAGTCGACATAATGATACAATTATACATCACAGTCGACATAATGATACAATTATACACCACAGTCGATATATAATACAATTATACATCACAGTCGACATAATAATACAATTATACATCACAGTCGATATAATGATACAATTATACATCACAGTCGATATAATGATACAATTATACACAACAATCGACATAATGATACAATTATACATCACAGTCGACATAATGATACAATTATACATCACAGTCGACATAATGATACAATTATACATCACAGTCGACATAATGATACAATTATACATCATAGTCGATATAATGATACAATTATACATCACAGTCGACATAATGATACAATTATACATAACAGTCCACATAATGATACAATTATACATCACAGTCGACATAATGATACAATTATACATCACAGTCGACATAATGATACAATTATACATCACAGTCGATATAATGATGCAATCTTACACAACAGTTGACATAAGAATAGAATTATACATCACAGTCGACATAATGATACAATTATACATCACAGTCGACATAATGATACAATTTTACATTACAGTCCACAAAATGATACAATTATACATCACAGTCGACATAATGATACAATTATACATCACAGTCGATATAATGATGCAATCTTACACAACAGTTGACATAATAATACAATTATACATCACAGTCGACATAATGATACAATTATACATCACAGTCGACATAATGATACAATTTTACATCACAGTCGATATAATGATACAATTATACATCACAGTCGATATAATGATACAATTATATATCACAGTCCACATAATGATACAATTATACATCACAGTCGATATAATGATACAATTATACATCACAGTCGACATAATGATACAATTATACATAACAGTCGACATAATGATACAATTATACATCACAGTCGACATAATGATACAATTATACATCACAGTCGACATAATGATACAATTATACATCACAGTCGATATAATGATGCAATCTTACACAACAGTTGACATAATAATACAATTATACATCACAGTCGACATAATGATACAATTATACATCACAGTCGACATAATGATACAATTTTACATTACAGTCCACAAAATGATACAATTATACATCACAGTCGACATAATGATACAATTATACATCACAGTCGATATAATGATGCAATCTTACACAACAGTTGACATAATAATACAATTATACATCACAGTCGACATAATGATACAATTATACATCACAGTCGACATAATGATACAATTTTACATTACAGTCCACAAAATGATACAATTATACATCACAGTCCACATAATGATACAATTATGCATCACAGTCGACATAATGATACAATTATACATAACAGTTCACATAATGATACAATTATACATCACAGTCGACATAAAGATACAATTATACATCACAGTCGATATAATGATACAATTATACACAACAGTCGACATAATGATACAATTATACATCACAGTCGATATATAATACAATTATACATCACAGTCGACATAATGATACAATTATACATCACAGTCCACATAATGATACAATTATACATCACAGTCGATATAATGATACAATTATACATCACAGTCGATATAATGATACAATTATATATCACAGTCGACATAATGATACAATTATACATCACAGTCGACATAATGATACAATTATACATCACAGTCCACATAATGATATAATTATACATCACAGTCGATATAATGATATGATTATACACCACAGTCGACATAATGATACAATTATACATCACAGTCGACATAATGGTACAATTATACATCACAGTCGACATAATGATACAATTATACATCACAGTCGATATAATGATACAATTATGCATCACAGTCGACATAATGGTACAATTATACATCACAGTCGACACAATGATACAATTATACATCACAGTCGATATAATGATACAATTATACATCACAGTCGACACAATGATACAATTATACACCACAGTCCACATAATGATACAATTATACATAACAGTCCACATAATGATACAATTATACATCACAGTCGACATAATGATACAATTATACATCACAGTCCACATAATGATACAATTATATATCACAGTCGACATAATGATACAATTATACATCACAGTCGACATAATGATGCAATTATACATCACAGTAGACATCATGATACAATTATACATCACAGTCGACATAATGATACAATTATACATAACAGTCCACATAATGATACAATTATACATAACAGTCCACATAATGATACAATTATACATCACAGTCCACATAATGATACAATTATACACCACAGTCGACATAATGATACAATTATACATCACAGTCCACATAATGATACAATTATACATCACAGTCGATATAATGATACAATTATACACCACAGTCGACATAATGATACAATTATATATCACAGTCGATACAATGATACAATTATACACAACAGTCGACATAATGATACAATTATACATCACAGTCGACATAATGATACAATTATACATCACAGTCGATATAATGATACAATTATACATCACAGTCGACATAATGATATAATTATACATCACAGTCCACATAATGATACAATTATACATCACAGTCGACATAATGATACAATTATACATCACAGTCGACATAATGATACAATTATATATCACAGTCGACATAATGATACAATTATACATCACAGTCGACATAATGATACAATTATACATCACAGTCGACATAATGATACAATTATACATCACAGTCGATATAATGATACAATTATACACCACAGTCGACATAATGATACAATTATACACCACAGTCGACATAATGATACAATTATACATCAAATTTCAAATAATGATTCAATTATACATCACAGTCGACATAATGATAATTATACATCACAGTCGACATAATGTTATAATTATACATCACAGTCGATATAATGATACAATTATACATCACAGTCGACATAATGATACAATTATATATCACAGTCGACATAATGATACAATTATATATCACAGTCGATATAATGATACAATTATACACAACAGTCGATATAATGATACAATTATACATCACAGTCGATATAATCATACAATTATACATCACAGTCGACATAATGATATAATTATATATCACAGTCGATATAATGATACAATTGTACATCACAGTCGACATAATGATACAATTATACATCACAGCCGACATGATCATACAATTATACATCACAGTCGATATAATGATACAATTATACACCACAGTCGACATAATGATACAATTATACATCACAGTCGACATAATGATACAATTATACATCACAGTCGATATAATGATACAATTATACACCACAGTCGATATAATGATACAATTATACATCACAGTCGACATAATGATACAATTATACATCACAGTCGATATAATGATACAATTATACACAACAGTCGACATAATGATACAATTATACATCACAGTCGACATAATGATACAATTATATATCACAGTCGACATAATGATACAATTATACATCACAGTCGACATAATGATTTAATTATACATCACAGTCGACATAATGATACAATTATACATCACAGTCGATATAATGATACAATTATACACAACAGTCGACATAATGATACAATTATACATCACAGTCGACATAATGATACAATTATATATCACAGTCCACATAATGATACAATTATACATCACAGTCGACATAATGATGCAATTATACACAACAGTCGCCATAATGATATAATTATACATCACAGTCGACATAATGATATAATTATATATCACAGTCGATATAGTGATACAATTATACATCACAGTCCACATAATGATACAATTATATATCACAGTCCACATAATGATACAATTATACATCACAGTCGACATAATGACAAATTATACATCACAGTCCACATAATGATACATTTATACATCACTGTCCACATAATGATACAATTATACATCACAGTCGATATAATGATATGATTATACACCACAGTCGACATAATGATACAATTATACACCACAGTCGATATAATGATACAATTATACATCACAGTCCACATAATTATACAATTATATATCACAGTCCACATAATGATACAATTATACATCACAGTCGACATAATGATACAATTATACATCACAGTCCACATAATGATACATTTATACATCACTGTCCACATAATGATACAATTATACATCACAGTCGATATAATGATATGATTATACACCACAGTCGACATAATGATACAATTATACACCACAGTCGATATAATGATACAATTATACATCACAGTCCACATAATTATACAATTATATATCACAGTCCACATAATGATACAATTATACATCACAGTCGACATAATGATACAATTATATATCACAGTCGACTTAATTGATCAAAAATCAAAAAGCTGCTAGACCGCTGACAAAGTTTGGCGTTAAGTACATGTAAGTACTTACAACACGGACAGAGAGGAAACCTATAGCACTATGATTTCCCGGTTTTACCGGTAGTGGAACTAATAAGCATCTGCTACTTCATCAACGATACCATCCATGAAAATCTGGGTCAAATCCATGTTCTGGTAAATTCATCAAAATATATATATTTCAATATTCTAACTCAAAATCGTATAAACGAAGGCAAAATGGGAATAGGGGGAAAAGGACATGGCGAATCAAACGAGGTCTCCCTATGTCAAATATGGATTAAATCACATTCTCAAAGTGAGAACAAGGATGGGGTCAAAGGAACCACGAGGAATATCAACGAGCATCAAACATGGCTGACTTCATATCAGAAGTAGAATATTTCACAATGAGATCTTGATGTCGACTCTCAATTTATTTCCAAATGTCTTTATCAACCTTTATCTTCCGTCAATACTCGACATTGTCAAAAAATGGTAATAGTGTGAACAAGTCCTGCAATATCGAATCACCTAGAATGTGTTAGGGAAGGAAACAGTTATGTTACAATCTAGAAATGGAAAATTAATTGGTAAATTGAAATCGTCATGATTATCATACAGCCTAGTTATAAGCTGTCTCCTCTGGCCATTTCGTAAGTAACGATCGACTAAAGTGGATAATGAGAAATATATATATATATATATATAGGGTGATTACAAAGGAACCATTAAATGTATAAGAAGAACAGTAAAAGTCAAACTTCTTATCATGCAGAAAAGTAAACATAGTAAAAAAGTTTATTCATAAACTACGAACGTTTGACGAAATTAGGATCTGCGAACCAGTGCAGTAGTTGACCATATACATCAGTCTGTGAAATACTCATACTACAGCCGGCTTCAAAGTTAAATAATTTACCACAGTCGCCCGTAAGTACATGTACTTACAAACAACAGTCGGTACAAGAGTACGTTGATAGATAATGTAGAGCGTCTATTTTACCAAACTTCAGAGTAGAATGAAAATAAAGATTTTATAGAACCTTTATTTAATTGACGTACTAAGGCACTTATAAGTACATAGCAGTTAAATCAGTATTTGAAACAATGCACAAATACTTTGGTTTTACTTTGATGTGGTAAAGAATGTACAAATAATTAGGTTTTACTTTGATATGGTTAACAATGCACAAATATCTAGGTTAAACTTTGAGCATGTGTATTCCAATTCAATATAGAATGTACTCGTTTTTATTGCTTCATATTTTATGATATTGTTTGAAACACAATCTTTTTGAAGACTGATAGTATTCTGATTTAGCATTTTGACAAAAAATAACAAAAACGAAATGGACTTTTCAGAAATGATTGACTCTGCGTTATTTTGTGATTCAAGGCAATAATCGTCAATTGATACACTGCACTCTTACGGGGTTTTTTCCTGGTGTTTCACAGCAAGCCTTCTTAGAACAAGGTTTACTATTATATTCGAGACATCAAGGTAATGAATTTAGCCTAACGCAGTAGCGATATCAGCTACAAGCTAATGTCACTATGTTATAAAGATTCAGCCACTCGCCAAGGACAAATAGTCATAATAGATATTGTAATGAATCAGTAATAAACTTATCTGACGTCAGTAAAAAGGTGTCACTCATTATGTTTTTAAAACACTGATATTTTTCAGTGTGAAACCAATTCTATCCAAATTTTCAATTTTCAAAATAATTTCTTCACTTTTGTCTGAGTTGGTATGTTTCCTGTATTTTTAGAAATATCCATCTTTACAGGTGTTCGTTTGGCATTCTATTGAAAATTGGTCTTAATTAAAACAGTCTCTCATTGCAACGGTACATAACCGGTGGAACTTGCTGTAATTAATTTCACTAAGAACTTTCCAATAATACATGCTTCAAATGCATACATTAACCAAGCTGTGGGTACACAGACTATATATACTCAAAATGTTGTTCATTCCACCAATGAACATGTGCATCCTACATATATTTGAATTTTATGGAGCTTGGTGATTCAGATAAGTTAATATTAATTTTAGGTGATGGCGTATAACACATGTTTTTTTATGTTTTACAAAGAAGAAGCAATTGTTTTTATTGGTGGAAATCTAAGTCACTAGTTAACTGGGGTACACATTTTATATCTTTATGAAAATATATTATTATTCATTATAGTCTCTCATATAACATATGTAAATGATTTATTTTACTGTCTTATGTAAGGTTATGTACTGGAGCGATGTAAATCAAATAGACATCACTTTATTAATGACGTCGTGTATATTCCTATCATGAATCCTGGATCTAACATTTAAAAGGAAATCAAAATTCACCTTTTTTTCCTTGTTAATCTAATAATATGACATCCATTAAATAAATAGTTTGGGATGATTTTAACAACAGTTTCATATAATTTTATCTTATTGTCGTTAAGTCGGTTAAAGTTTGATTTTATTCCCATGTCTATTCGGTGGGCATTCAAATTTATATTTTAGTTCATGATAAGCACATTAATTTCCAGATGGCTATAATGCACTTATATATCTACTGAACATTTTGGTATGAACACATCCTATTCGCTTGATCTCAACAATGAGATGTAGAGTAAAAGCATGTGTACACGCATTAACAACAAAAACATTCGTACGTGTAAATGTGTATTAAACACTTGTTCATCAGGACAATGATAAGTAGAATGATGAACATGAGTCATCGCCCGTTGTTATGATAGCTTCAACTATAATACATCGTAAAGTCATGATAACATTTGTACAACCGTGATACACAACTCCCTGTTTTGCAAACGGCTGTGTATTTATCATATAGATATGTTCATACCACCGATCTATTTATTCACGACAAACGCTTGTACAACCCTATCACAGATTTGTTTATTCATAACAAGCGCTTGCACAACCATGTCACAGATCTGTTCATATTGCAGATCGCTTTATTCATGACAAACGCTTCTACAACCAAGACACAAATCTGTCCATTTATGACAAACGATTGAACAACCATGACAAAAATCTGTTCATTCATCATGACAAACGTTTGTACAAACATATAACAGATCTCATTCAGGACAAACGTTTGTACAACCACGACAAAGATCTGCTCGTTCTGACAAAAGTTTGCACACACATTACACAGATCGGTTCAACTATAACAAACATTTATACAGCCATGGCATACATTTGTGTAATCCGGACAATATCTGTGCATGACACGAACTATATATATATTGGGTGTCATAGATCGTGAGTTCGAGGCCCGGTCAGGGCACGAGTCAAAAAGTTGTCTTCGTTCGTCATTTTTGTTGCTAAGTTATATATATATATATATATATTACCCATGTGTAATGTTCTTAACTATGGGATCACTTTGGTATGAATGTTAATATAAACAAACGCAAATGATCATAAAAAAATAGAAATAAAAACACTTACCAGATGAATACATAGTAATTGTAGCGCTGCATAATCCACTTCCGCTTCTAAAATTCCCCGCCACAACTCGGTTGAGCCCAACATACACATTGTAATCAACTTCCCCATATAAGGGTTGTTGCCCTCGTAACGTGTATAAGAAACGAGATTTGAGGTTATCTCTGTGAGGGCCCGACTTCCACTCGACACGTTCATCACTAAAACTTATTTTCGTCTTACTTCCTCTCCGTATAAAATTATCCACTGTTGTTATCAATAATCCACCGTTTGCGGAAGCGTCCATGTGACCAGGCAGATTATTTCCATAAATACGAAACTGTTTATTATGAATTTGAGTCTCCGCCATATTGCTTGTTGTTCCGTTATCATCGCCGTAACCATCGCCTGTCGGTGAATCCGATATGTCGAGTGTCCACAATCTAGGGGGCTCAGCATAGTCCAATACAATTTTTGCCTCTTTATATGGACCTGAGAAATCTAATTTTAGAACAACTTGCTTATCACATGACCTCCCCGGCCTCGTTGTGGGTTTACTTATGAAAGAAATATGGTTGCTGAAGCCCCTGACAACGCCATGACGAAGGTCAAGATGAACAACATTGTCTTCTAAACGCTTGGCCAAACTTTCAATTACTGCAAAAACTGAAACAAAAACAGAATGTTCTAATAAGTGAATTGTCTTTTTAAACATACGATGTATAAAAAACGTCACTTTTATATAGTATATATAAATCAGTGTTTTGAAGCCTATAAAATTCATCCCAATAATCTTTGTTTGTTCCTCAACCGACATGCAGTACTTTCTAGTCGTACAAGAATCAAAGTAGTTCTAATGAAAAACAAACTCTAAGAGGTACTAACAATGATAGCAATGATAACAATTCTATGTATATTCTACTGTTGATAAATATTTCCTATTCTTGAGATCCAATTTGAAATGTTCTCCCATTCAATAGAGATGCCTATGTTTGGCTCCGGGTGAACAGTTACCGACTACGATGTCACTCGTATATATAAACCTTCACAGACAATGATACTACCTACAGGATGTCATACTACCTACATCCTACAGGATGTCATACTACCTACATCCTACAGGATGTCATACTACCTACATCCTACAGGATGTCATACTACCTACATCCTACAGGATGTCATACTACCTACATCCTACAGGATGTCATACTACCTACATCCTACAGGATGTCATACTACCTACAGGATGTCATACTACCTACATCCTACAGGATGTCATACTACCTACATCCTACAGGATGTCATACTACCTACAGGATGTCATACTACCTACATCCTACAGGATGTCATACTACCTACATCCTACAGGATGTCATACTACCTACAGGATGTCATACTACCTACATCCTACAGGATGTCATACTACCTACAGGATGTCATACTACCTACAGGATGTCATACTACCTACAGGATGTCATACTACCTACATCCTACAGGATGTCATACTACCTACAGGATGTCATACTACCTACATCCTACAGGATGTCATACTACCTACATCCTACAGGATGTCATACTACCTACAGGATGTCATACTACCTACAGGATGTCATACTACCTACATGATGTCATACTACCTACAGGATGTCATACTACCTACAGAATGTCATACTACCTACATCCTACATGATGTCAGACTACCTACATCCTACAGGATGTCATACTACCTACAGGATGTCATACTACCTACATCCTACAGGATGTTATACTACCTACATCCTACAGGATGTCATACTACCTTCATGATATCATACTGCCTACAGGATGTCATACTACCTACACAATGTCATACTACCTACAGGACGTCATACTACCTACAGGATGTCATACTACCTACAGGATGTCATACTACCTACAGGATGTCATACTACCTACAGGACGTCATACTACCTACAGGATGTCATACTACCTACATGATGTCATAGTACCTACAGGATATCATACTACCTACATCCTACAGGATGTCATACTACCTACATGATGTCATACTACCTACAGGATTTCATACTACCTACAGGATGTCATACTACCTACAGGAAGTCGTACTACCTACAGGATGTCATACTACCTACATGATGTCATACTACCTAAAGGATGTCATACTACCTTAAGGATGTCATACTATCTACAGGATATCATACTACCTACATCCTACAGGATGTCATAATACCTACAGGATGTCATACTACCTACAGGATGTCATAATACCTACAGGATGTCATACTACCTACAGGATGTCATACTGCCTACAGGATGTCATAATACTTACAGGATTTCATACTACCTTCAGGATGTCATACTACCTACAGGATGTCATACTACCTACATCCTACAGGATGTCATACTACCTACAGGATGTCATACTACCTACATCCTACAGGATGTCATACTACCTACATCCTACAGGATGTCATACTACCTACATCCTACAGGATGTCATAATACCTACATCCTACAGGATGTCATAATACCGTCATAATACCTACATCCTACAGGATGTCATAATACCTACATCCTACAGGATGTCATAATACCTACATCCTACAGGATGTCATAATACCTACATCCTACAGGATGTCATAATACCTACATCCTACAGGATGTCATAATACCTACATCCTACAGGATGTCATACTACCTACATCCTACAGGATGTCATAATACCTTCAGGATGTCATACTACCTACATCCTACAGGATGTCATACTACCTACATCCTACAGGATGTCATACTACCTACATCCTACAGGATGTCATAATACCTACATCCTACAGGATGTCATAATACCTACATCCTACAGGATGTCATAATACCTACATCCTACAGGATGTCATAATACCTACATCCTACAGGATGTCATAATACCTACATCCTACAGGATGTCATAATACCTACATCCTACAGGATGTCATAATACCTACATCCTACAGGATGTCATAATACCGTCATAATACCTACATCCTACAGGATGTCATAATACCTACATCCTACAGGATGTCATAATACCTACATCCTACAGGATGTCATACTACCTACATCCTACAGGATGTCATAATACCTACATCCTACAGGATGTCATAATACCTACATCCTACAGGATGTCATAATACCTACATCCTACAGGATGTCATAATACCTACATCCTACAGGATGTCATACTACCTACATCCTACAGGATGTCATACTACCTACATCCTACAGGATGTCATAATACCTACATCCTACAGGATGTCATAATACCGTCATAATACCTACAGGATGCGATACTTCTGATATAAATAAAGTGACATTAAGGGATTTTTACACTTTTTTGGCCTCTGGCATCATTGACGAATTCTAGAAGGAGGAAACAGCCTTACCGTTTTATCAATTTCATGACACACCCTGTATAAACTACAATTTTTTTGTATTTGATTATGATATCATCTGTTAGTCTTTCGTACAATTCTACCTGTGGCTATGCCAGGTACATACAAAACCACTCGGATGGTTTATCAAGGTTGTTAAAGGAACACCTAGCGTGTTGTAAAATATATGATGATGATGATGATTGCATCATCATCATCATCACCACCACCACCACCACCACCACCACCATCATCATCATCATCATGATCTTGATGATGACCCATAATTCAATAAATTTCATAATTTAATGAAGATTCAAAAATCTAAAATCGTTTCAGTAATATTCAATTAGCAAACTAAGGACATTTTTGAAATACAAAATGGTGATTATAAGATATAACGACTCATCTTTCCTATGCTGTCACCTAACAAGGAATATGAGCTAAAATATTTCTGTTATGTAGTTAAAAGATGATTCTAACATGTAGCAGAAGTTGCTGTATGGTCCTAGCGTCAGTAATAATCCATGCTTTGAGCAAACTCCACAAGTCATACACATTTCTTTTAGTAAGTAAAGTTTGGGAATTTATTTAATTTTTAATCTGATATATAAACTGTTATACAAGAAAAAAAAAACAACACATGTGTTAATTACTTAAGTAGAAACCTGTTGCACGATATATTAAATCCCAAAGTTTTTTGTTTTGTTTTATTTAAGTCTTGTCATTCCGTATCGACTTGTGTTTCCAAGATTCAGGACACATGTCATTCAAACAATTTCTTATAGCACAGCATCATATATCATTGCCATCATATAACAGTTACGATTGGTTCAATATCATTTAAAACAATTGCCCTTCAAAGAAAGTCTCCTACCAACTAACAAGTGCACGTGTATACCATAAAATGTAACTGAAAGCACATGGGTTGATAAATAATTGAAAGAAGCAAGGGTTTCTTTCTAGCCACGTGTTGAAGCGGACGACTCACCTCGTTAGAACAGAGAGATAGATGGTAAGGATATGAGGAAAACTTTGACTGGTTACAGAGTAATATAATGGCAGTTTATCATGTCGGCTCATATCACAGATTTATTATTGGTATATCAGGTTTTTCTGTACAATTATTGGAAATTGGAAAGATAAAGAAAAACGTGAGCGAAGGAATTACATTGTCAACACATTTATGTCTACAAGTGAGGACGATTTCCAACAAAGATAAAGTCCATCCATATGTCGAGTAGTTTTACGTCAATAAAAAAACTATATAAACATTAAAATGATTCCTATATAATACAAACCCACATCTGTGATGGTGTCTTAACAAAAGTCTAAACATGGCGATGAATTATAGGTCAGACACAAATTCCTAACACGGTTTTGTGATACAGACTCGCTAGGAATATCTGGGTAATTGTTAACAAAATTTAAAAAAATACATCTTCATTTAAGTGTATATTGTAAAATAAACACCACTGACGCTCAATCGACATGGTATGATTGTAGTTCAATCATCGTTTACAATAGGTTTAAGAGTGATATTTTGCAGTCAAGGTATTGTTCACAATTAGTTTAACATTGGTATATTATAGTTCAAATAGTTTTGATATATGTTTACAGAACAGAACGATAATTGAAACAATAACAAATTTAAATTAACAGGGTCATTTGCTGTTTCTAATATTTTCAGTCCAGCTTTTCCATAATCCTGAAACAAACAGGTCAAAATAAAAAAATCTTGGCGTAAATTTAAATCTAGTCAAGTAGAATCTACATTCTCTGTTCGGCCTGTCAACACACAGGAAACTTCTTTGCTAAGTTCCCTTGCTTTTTTCGCGTCTGGTAAGAAAAAGTGGCTTGTATGTTTACTCTGATGGACAGAACACCGTGTTTTGTAAGCATTTGAACACCACTACAACTTCCTTTATCTTTGTTTCTGAAGAATCAAATTTCGTATTTACAAAACGAATGGCATATACCGTGCTCTAGCGTTCTTTCTTCGGAATTTCGATCTGGATCATGTTGACGCTTATCATCAAATATGTTTAGGGCTGCCACTCATATAGGGTGAAAGTTTTAGTCATGCATCGCAATAACTTATATCAAGATATACCCTTGAAAGCACAATGGGATGATTGATGTATGCGCAAGCGGGAATTCTAAAGTATTTACTTCATCTTAATTCTAAAAGTACAACTTGGCAAAAATGGAGATTGCGTGCTTCTTTTTTTCGGATTTGAAGATATATCAAAGTTCTCATATCATTTCAGCGATTTTGTTTTGAATGAATTGTGAAACAGAATATATTCCTAAAAAGAAGGGCAAAACCGGAAGTGAAAATCAAACGGAACCGGATATCACCCCAAACAGGGAAATAGTGACATCTTCTTTTTCTTGAAATAACTTTTTTAAACAATCTTCCGCAAAACTTGCTCGATAATAAAAAAAAGTTGAGTAACCTTTGCTAATTTTGTTTTTAAAAAATGCTTTGCTCTTTTTTCATTGTTTTTTATAATGTTTTGAATGATCACACTTCCAAAGGAATGCAGTTTGGTAGACACAGTACTTTTTGAAGTTCGTTGCTTACTAAAATTTATAAATCAATAATAATTTATAAAACTTCAAATGATACTTATTTCCAAACATTGCATTGATTTTTCAAGCTATATACGCTATATCTATCAAGTTTATTAATTGAACACCTCTAGATGTCCTTTTTCCAATGATTCATAATCAAAACCTATTAAGATTTTTTTAAATAATAAATTCCTAATGATTTCCACCAATATGGTGACGTACAGACCTTGTGTTTGTTGCTCCACGGTACACTGGATTTGAGACTCCATGATGTTAAGTAACTTTTAAATTTTAAAATGTTTGAAACAATATAAACCTGGTTAACCCACTGTTTTGCATGTAACTCATTTCAGAATTATCTGAGTTTGTATGTGAAATTCATTCTTTCTTGATAATATGTTCAACATCGCTTAAAGACCATTAAACATAGAAATATGCCGTCAACGTCAAATTGAAATGCTTTTGATTATATATATATATATTTTATCTACATTTTATTTTATCATTTTTCTTTTTTTTTTCTCTTTGATCCAAAATTAGAACAATATAGAATTAATGCTACAGCATACACGGCGATACAAGTTATTTTCTGTTGCGTGAATATTATATCAAACTTTGCCAAAATTAAATTTTCCGGTAGTTATGTAATGTAAAGATTTGGGTGATTTATCTAACAACATAACTATCGTATGAAAGGTGCTTGGATTTATTTTATTTTTTGTTTCAGCTTTTCATTAAATCCAATTTCTATTCACACACAATAAAAGAACTTCTAAAGACATTATAGTCTTATTGTGAATCAATTTTCAAGTTGGGAGGTATGGTTTCTTATAGCTGCATCTGGGTGGTATAGAAAAGTTCACATGCGTCTATTAGTCCAGTCTGACAAGCCTGGGGGTATCGGTAACTTATACCTTACCTTACACTGCTAACTTCCCTTTAGTTTAAATATCAATATTCGCCCTAGTAAAATGCCAAATTTAAGATAAAAGCGAAAAGTGTTGATTGTCCTAAAATGTCAAACGAAGGGATTGGGTTAAATAGGTAAATGACCTATAAAACTGTCAACACAACTTCAAAGGATTATTTATCTCCAACAAATCGCCTTTTTACCTAACATTAAACCGCAGACTTCCTCGTGAATAAATAACGCTGTAGAAATAATCAATACCTGTAACCCCATCTTATGATAATTATTTGTAGATAAAATCTGATCTTAAATAGTGTGATAATAGTTCGACATTGCTATCGAAATCACAAGCTATTGCCATGTCGTCATGCGTAATACACAAAGGCTTGTTTGTCTGGCCGTTTCACCGTCAATTGTCTCACGCTTGGGTACGGTCCCCACAAAAAACACCGGTTCAAAGTGTGGACGTAATAATATTAAAGATACCGTAAGTCATTGGTCTAACCATAGCAAGCATAGAAAGCTTAATGGCTTGTAACAAATTAAAATCGTATTATTATAATACGTTTGAAATATATCATACAGTACACACACGTGTTATTACTAAATAGTACTAAACTGTTAATGTCAGTAAGACAATTGTCAGTAACAGCTTTAGAAGTAACAAAGATATTCCACTATTATAATCAGATAAGTATGCACTCTATGGAGTACAAAAAGAAAAAGAAAATAAACAAAAATCTTCCCTTAAGAGTTTTGTCGAGGTTACTATGTTATGAACACTGAGGGTCAATTGTTATTGGATCATGTGGAGTTTAAATCGTCTTGTGATGTACCGGTATAAAGGCTGGAGGGACTTTAGATACCATCAGGAAAACACGTGTTACTAGTGCTATGTGAATCGTGAGGGGAGGTCGGACGTACCTCCACTGTAATCGTGTATGGCTGTGGGAGAGTAAACAAACGGTGTACAGAGGGGATAGCATAGTGACATTGTAGCGAGAGGAAACGTTAGGACGAGGGCAGTTTACAAAGATACTAACGGTGTACAGAGGGGGATAGCATATAGTGACATTGTAGCGAGAGGGAACGTTAGGATGAGGGCAGTTTACAAAGATACTAACGGTGTACAGAGGTGATAACATAGTGACATTGTAGCGAGAGGAAACGTTAGGACGAGGACAGTTTACAAAGATACTAACGGTGTACAGAGGTGATAACATAGTGACATTGTAGCGAGAGGAAACGTTAGGACGAGGGCAGTTTACAAAGATACTAACGGTGTACAGAGGGGGATAGCATACTGGCATTGTAGCGAGAGGGAACGTTAGGATGAGGGCAGTTTACAAAGATACTAACGGTGTACAGAGGGGGATAGCATACTGGCATTGTAGCGAGAGGGAACGTTAGGATGAGGGCAGTTTACAAAGATACTAACGGTGTACAGAGGGGAAAGCATAGTGACATTGTAGCGAGAGGAAACGTTAGGACGAGGACAGTTTACAAAGATACTAACGGTGTACAGAGGGGATAGCATAGTGACATTGTAGCGAGAGGAAACGTTAGGACGAGGGCAGTTTACAAAGATACTAACGGTGTACAGAGGTGATAACATAGTGACATTGTAGCGAGAGGAAACGTTAGGACGAGGGCAGTTTACAAAGATACAAACGGTGTACAGAGGTGATAGCATAGTGACATTGTAGCGAGAGGGAACGTTAGGATGAGGGCAGTTTACAAAGATACTAACGGTGTACAGAGGGGAAAGCATAGTGACATTGTAGCGAGAGGAAACGTAAAAAACAAGGACAGTTTACAAAGATACTAACGGTGTACAGAGGTGATAGCATAGTGACATTGTAGCGAGAGGAAACGTTAGGACGAGGGCAGTTTACAAAGATACTAACGGTGTACAGAGGGGAAAGCATAGTGACACTGTAGCGAGAAGGAACGTTAAGGCAAGGGTAGTATACAAAGATACTAACGGTGTGCAGAGTGGATAGCATAGTGACATTGTAGCGAGAGGAAACGTTAGGACGAGGGGAGTTTACAAAGATACTAACGGTGTACAGAGGGGAAAGCATAGTGACATTATAGCGAGAGGAAACGTTAGGACGAGGGGAGTTTACAAAGATACTAACGGTGTACAGAGGGGAAACATAGTGACATTATAGCGAGAGGAAACGTTAGGACGAGGGGAGTTTACAAAGATACTAACGGTGTACAGAGGGGAAAGCATAGTGACATTGTAGCGAGAGGAAACGTTAGGATGAGGGCAGTTTACAAAGATACTAACGGTGTACAGAGGTGATAACATAGTGACATTGTAGCGAGAGGGAACGTTAGGACGAGGGGAGTTTACAAAGATACTAACGGTGTACAGAGGGGAAAGCATAGTGACATTGTAGCGAGAGGGAACGTTAGGACGAGGGGAGTTTACAAAGATACTAACGGTGTACAGAGGGGAAAGCATAGTGACATTGTAGCGAGAGGGAACGTTAGGACGAGGGCAGTTTACAAAGATACTAACGGTGTACAGAGGGGAAAGCATAGTGACACTGTAGCGAGAGGGAACGTTAAGGCAAGGGTAGTATACAAAGATACTAACGGTGTGCAGAGTGGATAGCATAGTGACATTGTAGCGAGAGGAAACGTTAGGATGAGGGCAGTTTACAAAGATACTAACGGTGTACAGAGGTGATAACATAGTGACATTGTAGCGAGAGGAAACGTTAGGACGAGGGGAGTTTACAAAGATACTAACGGTGTACAGAGGGGAAAGCATAGTGACATTGTAGCGAGAGGGAACGTTAAGGCAAGGGTAGTATACAAAGATACTAACGGTGTGCAGAGTGGATAGCATAGTGACATTGTAGCGAGAGGAAACGTTAGGACGAGGGCAGTTTACAAAGATACTAACGGTGTATAGAGGGGATAGCATAGTGACATTGTAGCGAGAGGAAACGTTAGGACGAGGGCAGTTTACAAAGATACTAACGGTGTACAGAGGTGATAGCATAGTGACATTGTAGCGAGAGGAAACGTTAGGACGAGGACAGTTTACAAAGATACTAACGGTGTACAGAAGGGAAAGCATAGTGACATTGTAGCGAGAGGGAACGTTAGGACGAGGGCAGTTTACAAAGATACTAACGGTGTACAGAAGGGATAGCATAGTGACATTGTAGCGAGAGGAAACGTTAGGACGAGGACAGTTTACAAAGATACTAACGGTGTACAGAGGTGATAACATAGTGACATTGTAGCGAGAGGAAACGTTAAAACAAGGACAGTTTACAAACATACTAATGGTGTACAGAGGGGATAGCATAGTGACATTATAGCGAGAGGGAACGTTAAGATAAGGGCAGTTTACAAAGGGCCAAACGAAACAGGAAGGGATACTTTACAAAGAGATGAATGTCTAGTAAGGGGACAATGTGCAAAGGAGCAACATTAGAGTAATCTAGACCTAAGTTATAGTATACACTGGTGAGATCTTAAAGTGAAGAGATACTGGACAGAGGCGACCTTATAGCGAGGTGTCATTATACAGAGGGACGAAATGTAGATTTAGCGACTGGTATATAAAGGTGCTACTGTAAAATGAAGGGGCTGTATACAGAGGGACGACTGTAAAATGAAGGGGCTGTATACACAGGGACGACTGTAAAATGAAGGGGCTGTATACACAGGGACGACTGTAAAATGAAGGGGCTGTATATACAGGGACGACTGTAAAATGAAGGGACGGTATACAGAGGGACGACTGTAAGATGAAGGGGCTGTATACACAGGGACGACTGTAAAATGAAGGGGCTGTATACACAGGGACGACTGTAAAATGAAGGGGCTGTATACACAGGGACGACTGTAAAATGAAGGGGCTGTATACACAGGGACGACTGTAAAATGAAGGGGCTGTATACACAGGGACGACTGTAAAATGAAGGGGAGGTATACACAGGGACAACTGTAAAATGAAGGGGCTGTAGTCACAGGGACGACTGTAAAATGAAGGGACGGTATACAGAGGGACGACTGTAAGATGAAGGGGAGGTATACACAGGGACGACTGTAAAATGAAGGGGCTGTATACACAGGGACGACTGTAAAATGAAGGGGCTGTATACACAGGGACGACTGTAAAATGAAGGGACGGTATACAGAGGGACGACTGTAAGATGAAGGGGAGGTATACACAGGGACGACTGTAAAATGAAGGGGCTGTATACACAGGGACAACTGTAAAATGAAGGGGCTGTATACACAGGGACGACTGTAAAATGAAGGGGCTGTATACACAGGGACGACTGTAAGATGAAGGGGCTGTATACACAGGGACGACTGTAAAATGAAGGGACGGTATACAGAGGGACGACTGTAAAATGAAGGGGCTGTATACACAGGGACGACTGTAAAATGAAGGGGCTGTATACACAGGGACGACTGTAAGATGAAGGGGCTGTATACACAGGGACGACTGTAAAATGAAGGGACGGTATACAGAGGGACGACTGTAAGATGAAGGTGCTGTATACACAGGGACGACTGTAAAATGAAGGGGAGGTATACACAGGGACAACTGTAAAATGAAGGGGCTGTATACACAGGGACGACTGTAAAATGAAGGGGCTGTATACACAGGGACGACTGTAAGATGAAGGGGCTGTATACACAGGGACGACTGTAAATGAAGGGACGGTATACAGAGGGACGACTGTAAAATGAAAAGGCTGTATACACAGGGACGACTGTAAGATGAAGGGGCTGTATACACAGGGACGACTGTAAAATGAAGGGGCTGTATACACAGGGACGACTGTAAAATGAAGGGGCTGTATACAGAGGGACGACTGTAAAATGAAGGGGCTGTATACACAGGGACGACTGTAAGATGAAGGGGCTGTATACACAGGGACGACTGTAAAATGAAGGGACGGTATCCAGAGGGACGACTGTAAGATGAAGGTGCTGTATACAGAGGGACGACTGTAAAATGAAGGGGCTGTATACACAGGGACGACTGTAAGATGAAGGGGCTGTATACACAGGGACGACTGTAAAATGAAGGGGCTGTATACACAGGGACGACTGTAAAATGAAGGGGCTGTATACACAGGGACGACTGTAAAATGAAGGGGCTGTATACACAAGGACGACTGTAAAATGAAGGGACGGTATACAGAGGGACGACTGTAAGATGAAGGGGCTGTATACAGAGGGACGACTGTAAGATGAAGGGGCTGTATACACAAGGACGACTGTAAAATGAAGGGGCTGTATACACAGGGACGACTGTAAAATGAAGGGGCTGTATACACAAGGACGACTGTAAAATGAAGGGGCTGTATACAGAGGAACGACTGTAAGATGAAGGGGCTGTATACACAGGGACGACTGTAAAATGAAGGGGCTGTATACACAGGGACAACTGTAAAATGAAGGGGCTGTATACACAGGGACGACTGTAAAATGAAGGGACGGTATACAGAGGGACGACTGTAAAATGAAAAGCTGTATACACAGGGACGACTGTAAAATGAAGGGGATGTATACACAGGGACGACTGTAAAATGAAGGGACGGTATACAGAGGGACGACTGTAAGATGAAGGGGCTGTATACACAGGGACGACTGTAAAATGAAAAGCTGTATACACAGGGACGACTGTAAAATGAAGGGGCTGTATACACAGGGACGACTGTAAAATGAAGGGGCTGTATACACAGGGACGACTGTAAAATGAAGGGACGGTATACACAGGGACGACTGTAAAATGAAGGGGCTGTATACACAGGGACGACTGTAAGATAAAGGCGCTGTAGTCACAGGGGCGGACATAAAATGAAGGTACAGTGTACAGAGATTTGACGTAAATTGAAGGAGCGGTATACAGAGGGACGGACAGTGTACACGTTATTGTTGTATATCATATACTGAGCATTGACAGTAAAATAAAGGGACATGAAGAGGGATGAAGGGGAATGAAGGAAAATATAGGTGCGATCTTAAAGTGAAGGGACATCAAGTTTGGACGTTAAAGTGAAATGATATATACAATTAAAAAAGCATGAAAGTAAGATATACAATAGACAGAAAATACGAGCACTGTAGCGTTCAAATTTGTTGGAATTAATTTGTAACAAATTGGGAGGTACTTGTTATAAGTATTATCGTAACATACTTCCAAATAATATCCTGTCAAGAACATCCTAAAATTATTACAAAAACAGTTGTTACAAATTGGCACGTTACACAGCATCCCTAGGAGACACGGGAAGACGACCTTATTGTGGCGAACCCGAAAATAAAACAGAAATCAAAGACATTGGAACTTATACTTTATAAAGAGATCGTATATTAAAGAGTGTAGATTATCACATTAGTCAAAGAGGGGGATCGAAAGATAGGTCTAAAGAGAACAGACCAAAACTATGTTTAAAATGTTCTTGAAGCACAAAACCGGTGGCACATGTATATATTGTGTTTTAAGAAAACCATTTGAACACTCATTTGATATTTGTGTTACGGTTATATATTGAAAAACATTGTATCATAGTACATTTCATCTGGAGCTTTTTCTAAAGGATGCATTAAAACGTATTGAAACATAACTCTTTACAACTGTAGTCATTTATTACATAGATGCTCATACTGAATACCCTTGTCGCTTTGGTGACATGGCATAACAAGGACTTCACAAGGAATTAGAGTTAGAATTACGATTAAGATACATGTCGGTATTCAACGTTAGGATTGAAGCGTTGCCATGTTTTGCATTTCACGAAAGTGCCATGTTTCTTGGTTTAGCTTTCTCTCATGGTTTTTTAACATTTATCTATTAGAAGTCAAAGTGAAAATGGTTTTTAAACAAGTATATCCATTTTATGTCATGATAATGTGATGTCATTATTACTCGTGACTTGATGCTGAATCTCTCTGATGGTAACTGACCGAGGAGTGAGATATGAAGCTAATGGACTAATGTAAATAACCAAGATCATTCCCTAAACTACGTTGGCATGTTTCAGAATCTGTAAACAGAACATGTATAACACTAACCCTTGAGATTTATTGTTGTAATTTGCGCTGCAAGAATATACTACACGGTGTGTAGTGATGAGCTTCGGTCATTGCCAAATATCTAATTAAAGACAGGTTGTCTATTTAGGATAACATAGTGCCCACTGTCAACACAGAGACCATGATGTTTTTACAGCCGAAACTTAGACAGCGATTTTACAGTTCTGTTTGAAGTTCTAATCCTATCTCCGCCAGTAAATGATAATACTTTCCAAATGCACAATTCTCTTTCAAACCAATTTCATCAACATTTTCACATACTCTCGAATGCAATTTTCGTGGAGCTACGTCCCTGGTATTAAAAAAAAATCACAATTTCTTTTGCCAACATATATACCCACCAAAAAGACATACAAGCATAGATGTTAAATATTTACAGCAAATTTTTGATAGGTGATAAACAGAATCTTAGACTCGTTCCATTTACATCGTGGAACCAGAAACACATTCCTACTTTTATATTATTGACAGTCTACGTGTCATTTCATCGCTTATTTCCTTAACATGAAAATAGGTTAACATCAGATCCATGTCGTATTAAAAAAAATGAATGCAGGTAAATATGACAATATTAATATTTAAGAATATGTAAGTTGAATAAATGTAAACTTATACATATTGAGAATTCGATAATGTACAGTCAACAACGACTTAGATTGTGAATATCTTATAAACTGGTCACTCGATGATTTATTATCAATTTTGCTCAACATACAAGTTATCAAATAACTCCGTGAGATCAGAGCCTAATGGAGCAAGGCCTTTAAGTGTGTTTGTATGTTTTCTAACACAAGGAGCTCTTAATGTCAACATACTGGCAATATGAGTACCCATCAATGTCGCCGTGGAATTGAGTAAAACATACCACAAAATAGCAGAATAATAGGTTACACTGCTCAATATTTGTTCACTGAAAATGATTTCCTCAATGTCACTGGATTTTTTTTTTCAAACTGAATAAGCTCAAATACAATACAGGTGACAGCTTAATCAATTTACAATATTACTGATATTCATTTGTAATTTTTTAAACCATGAATAGTATAATACGTAAGTAATTAATTGAAATTGATACTCCAACGTAGTGTTAATGATAAATTGTGTTTCGATCCATGAAAAAAAGAAATATTAAAATCATTTTTGCAAGATCCGTCCTCAGTTTTATCTACACAAACAATTAGATACTTATATCTGCCTTATTGCTATTTCCATGTAAGTTTAAACTTAAGTCACATTTGTGATATCAAACCTTTTTATCTGACTCACTCATAAACAACTGCTATTCCTGGATAAACAAGAGCAGTTTAAATGCTACATCAAAAATGGTACTGTCCTGTTACGTACGATTTAATTAGGATGTAAACGGTAATTGATGATTGGTCTGCCAACAGAATAATCAAACTGAGTTTCTGTACAATAAACGTGTGCCTTTGTGTTTGACCACAGACGGCATAGTCAACATTACAGTGCGGGGGAGAGAGGATTTATAGTGTTACTGATTAGATGACTGGTGATTAAGTTGTTATACTTAATGAGAAGCATTGTTAGATTAAGTATATGAAGAATACATATCGTAAACTATTGTTTGTCTGATAAAGTAATATCCCTGATTAATCATTGTTTGTCTGATAAAGTAATATCCCTCATTAACCATTGTTTGTCTGATAAAGTAATATCCCTCATTAACCATTGTTTGTCTGATAAAGTAATATCCCTCATTAACCATTGTTTGTCTGATAAAGTAATATCCCTCATTAACCATTGTTTGTCTGATAAAGTAATATCCCTGATTAACCATTGTTTGTCTGATAAAGTAACATCCCTCATTAACCATTGTTTGTCTGATAAAGTAATATCCCTCATTAACCATTGTTTGTATGATAAAGTAATATCCCTCATTAACCATTGCTTGTCTGATAAAGTAATATCCCTGATTAACCATTGTTTGTCTGGTAAAGTAATATCCCTGATCAACCATTGTTTGTCTGATAAAGTAATATCCCTCATTAACCATTGTTTGTCTGATAAAGTAATATCCCTCATTAACCATTGTTTGTCTGATAAAGTAATATCCCTCATTAACCATTGTTTGTCTGATAAAGTAATATCCCTGATTAACCATTGTTTGTCTGATAAAGTAATATCCCTGATTAACCATTGTTTGTCTGATAAAGTAATATCCCTCATTAACCATTGTTTGTCTGATAAATTAATATCCCTGATTAATCATTGTTTGTCTGATAAAGTAATATCCCTGATTAACCATTGTTTGTCTGATAAAGTAATATCCGTGATTAACCATTGTTTGTCTGATAAAGTAATATCCGTGATTAACCATTGTTTGTCTGATAAAGTAATATCCCTGATTAACCATTGTTTGTCTGATAAAGTAATATCCCTCATTAACCATTGTTTGTCTGATAAAGTAATATCCCTCATTAACCATTGTTTGTCTGATAAAGTAATATCCCTCATTAACCATTGTTTGTCTGATAAAATAATATCCCTCATTAACCATTGTTTGTATGATAAAGTAATATCCCTGATTAACCATTGTTTGTCTGATAAAGTAATATCCCTGATTAACCATTGTTTGTCTGATAAAGTAATATCCCTGATCAACCATTGTTTGTCTGATAAAGTAATATCCCTCATTAACCATTGTTTGTCTGATAAAGTAATATCCCTCATTAACCATTGCTTGTCTGATAAAGTAATATCCCTCATTAACCATTGTTTGTCTGATAAAGTAACATCCCTCATTAACCATTGTTTGTCTGATAAAGTAATATCCCTCATTAACCATTGTTTGTATGATAAAGTAATATCCCTCATTAACCATTGCTTGTCTGATAAAGTAATATCCCTGATTAACCATTGTTTGTCTGATAAAGTAATATCCCTCATCAACCATTGTTTGTCTGATAAAGTAATATCCCTCATTAACCATTGTTTGTCTGATAAAGTAATATCCCTCATTAACCATTGTTTGTCTGATAAAGTAATATCCCTGATTAACCATTGTTTGTATGATAAAGTAATATCCCTGATTAACCATTGTTTGTCTGATAAAGTAATATCCCTGATTAACCATTGTTTGTCTGATAAAGTAATATCCCTGATTAACCATTGTTTGTCTGATAAAATAATATCCCTCATTAACCATTGTATGTCTGATAAAGTAATATCCCTGATTAATCATTGTTTGTCTGATAAAGTAATATCCCTGATTAACCATTGTTTGTCTGATAAAGTAATATCCGTGATTAACCATTGTTTGTCTGATAAAGTAATATCCCTCATTAACCATTGTTTGTCTGATAAAGTAATATCCCTCATTAACCATTGTTTGTCTGATAAAGTAATATCCCTCATTAACCATTGTTTGTCTGATAAAGTAATATCCCTCATTAACCATTGTTTGTCTGATAAAGTAATATCCCTCATTAACCATTGTTTGTCTGATAAAGTAATATCCCTCATTAACCATTGTTTGTATGATAAAGTAATATCCCTGATTAACCATTGTTTGTCTGATAAAGTAATATCCCTGATTAACCATTGTTTGTCTGATAAAGTAATATCCCTCATTAACCATTGTTTGTCTGATAAAGTAATATCCCTCATTAACCATTGCTTGTCTGATAAAGTAATATCCCTCATTAACCATTGTTTGTTTGATAAAGTAATATCCCTCATTAACCATTGTTTGTCTGATAAAGTAATATCCCTGATTAATCATTGTTTGTCTGATAAAGTAATATCCCTGATTAACCATTGTTTGTCTGATAAAGTAATATCCGTGATTAACCATTGTTTGTCTGATAAAGTAATATCCGTGATTAACCATTGTTTGTCTGATAAAGTAATATCCCTCATTAACCATTGTTTGTCTGATAAAGTAATATCCCTCATTAACCATTGTTTGTCTGATAAAGTAATATCCCTGATTAATCATTGTTTGTCTGATAAAGTAATATCCCTCATTAACCATTGTTTGTCTGATAAAGTAATATCCGTGATTAACCATTGTTTGTCTGATAAAGTAATATCCCTCATTAACCATTGTTTGTCTGATAAAGTAATATCCCTCATTAACCATTGTTTGTCTGATAAAGTAATATTCCTCATTAACCATTGTTTGTCTGATAAAGTAATATTCCTCATTAACCATTGTTTGTATGATAAAGTAATATCCCTCATTAACCATTGCTTGTCTGATAAAGTAATATCCCTGATTAACCATTGTTTGTCTGATAAAGTAATATCCCTGATCAACCATTGTTTGTCTGATAAAGTAATATCCCTCATTAACCATTGTTTGTCTGATAAAGTAATATCCCTCATTAACCATTGTTTGTCTGATAAAGTAATATCCCTGATTAACCATTGTTTGTCTGATAAAGTAATATCCCTCATTAACCATTGTTTGTCTGATAAAGTAATATCCCTCATTAACCATTGTTTGTCTGATGAAGTAATATCCCTCATTAACCATTGTTTGTCTGATAAAGTAATATCCCTCATTAACCATTGTTTGTCTGATAAAGTAATATCCCTCATTAACCATTGTTTGTCTGATAAAGTAATATTCCTCATTAACCATTGTTTGTCTTATAAAGTAATATCCCTGATTAACCATTGTTTGTCAGATAAGGTAATATTCCTGATTAACCATTGTTTGTCTGATAAAGTAATATCCCTCATTAACCATTGTTTGTCTGATAAAGTAATATCCCTGATTAACCATTGTTTGTCTGATAAAGTAATATCCCTGATTAACCATTGTTTGTCTGATAAAGTAATATCCCTGATTAACCATTGTTTCAAGAAAGTATTACGTGAGTAAGTAGTTGTTTTAAAAGGTAGGAGGATAGGTGTTATCAGAAAGAAAGAAAATAGATAGATAGAGCATTATTAAGATAAATGATTAGATAAAACTTTGCAATATAATATATTTTCGGATATTTAAATAAATCACTGTCAGATAAATCCCTGTCAGATATATCACTGTTTGATCAATCACTGAATAATTCACTGTTAGATAAATGACTAAATAAATCACTGTCAGATAAAATACTGACTAAATCACTGTAACATAAATCACTGTCAGATAAATTGCTGAAAACATCCCTGTTACATAAATCACTGTCAGATAAATTACTGAATACATCACTGTTACATAAATCACTAAACAAATCACTGTTAGATAAATCACTAAATAAATACTTTCAGACAAAAGACTAAATAAATCACTGTCAGATAAATCAATAAATAAATCATTGTCAGATAAATCACTGTCAGATAAATGGCTGAATAAATCCCTGTCAGATAAATGACTAAATAAATCACTGCCAGATAAGTCATTGTCAGATAAATTACTGAATAAATCTCTGTCTGATAATTCCCTGTCAGATAAATCACTGAATATATCACTGTCAGATAAATGACTAAATAAATCACTGCCAGATAAATAATTGTCAGATAAATTACTGAATAAATCACTGTCAGATAAATCATTGTCAGATAAATTACTGAATAAATCTCTGTCAGGTAAATTACTATCAGATAAATCCCTAAATAAATCACTGTCAGATACATCACTCAATAAAGCACAATAAATCAATAAATAAATAGCTGTGAGATAAATCAACTACATGTTAATAAATCACTGTCAGATGAATTATTAAATATATCATTGTCAGATAACACTAAATAAATCCCTGTCAGATAAATCACTAAATAACTCACTGTTAGATAAATCACTAAATAAATCCCTGTTAGATTAATCACTAAATAAATTACTGTCAGATAAATCACTGAATACATCACTGTTAGATAAATCACTGAATACATCACTGTCAGAAAAATGACTAAATAAATCACTGTCAGATAAATCATTGTCAGATAAATTACTGAATAAATCTCTGTCAGGTAAATTACTATCAGATAAATCCCTAAATAAATCACTGTCAGATACATCACTCAATAAAGCACAATAAATCAATAAATAAATAGCTGTGAGATAAATCAACTACATGTTAATAAATCACTGTCAGATGAATTATTAAATATATCATTGTCAGATAACACTAAATAAATCCCTGTCAGATAAATCACTAAATAAATCACTGTTAGATAAATCACTAAATAAATCCCTGTTAGATTAATCACTAAATAAATCACTGTCAGATAAATTACTGAATAAATCACTGTTAGCTAAATCACTAAATACATCACTGTTAGATAAATCACTAAATAAATCACTGTTAAATAAATCACTGTCAGATAAATCACTGAATACATCACTGTTAGATAGATCACTAAATAAATCATTGTCAGATAACACTAACTAAATCACTGTCACTTAAATCATTGTCAGGTAAATTACTGAATAAATCCCTGTCAGATCAATAGCTAAATACATCACTGTTAGATAAATTACTAAATACATCACTTTTAGATAAATCCCTAAATAAATCACTGTAAGATAAATCACTAAATAAATCACTGTCAGATAAATCATTGTCAGATCAATTACTGAATAAATTCCTGTCAGATAAATAGCCAAATAAATCACTGTTAGATCAGTCACTAAATAAATCACTGTTAGATAAATCACTAAATAAATCCCTATTAGATAAATGACTAAATAAATCCCTATTAGATAAATGACTAAATAAATCCCTATTAGATAAATCACTAAATAAATCACTGTTAGATAAAGGACTAAATAAATCCCTTTTAGATAAATGACTAAATAAATCACTGTTAGATAAATTACTAAATAAATCAGTTAGATAAATTACTAAATAAATCCCTATTAGATAAATGACTAAATAAATCACTGTTAGATAAATCACTAAATAAATCACTGTCAGATAAATTACTGAATAAATCACTCTCAGACAAAAGTCTAAATAAATCACTGTTAGATAAATCACTAAATAAATCACTGTCAGTTAAATCATTGTCAGGTAAATTACTGAATAAGTCCCTATTAGATAAATGACTAAATAAATCCCTATTAGATAAATTACTAAATAAATCACTGTTAGATAAATTACTAAATAAATCACTGTTAGATAAATTACTAAATAAATCCCTATTAGATAAATCACTAAATAAATCACTGTTAGATAAATCACTAAATAAATCACTGTCAGATAAATAACTGAATAAATCACTCTCAGACAAAAGACTAAATAAATCACTGTTAGATAAATCACTAAATAAATCACTGTTAGATCAATGACTAAATAAATCAATGTTAGATAAATGACTAAATAAATCAATGTTAGATAAATGACTAAATAAATCAATGTTAGATAAATGACTAAATAAATCCCTATTAGATAAATCACTAAATAAATCCCTATTAGATAAATCACTAAATAAATCACTGTTAGATAAATCACTAAATAAATCTCTGTTAGATAAATCACTAAATAAATCCCTATTAGATAAATCACTAAATAAATCCCTATTAGATAAATCACTAAATAAATCAATGTTAGATAAATCACTAAATAAATCCCTATTAGATAAATCACTAAATAAATCACTGTTAGATAAATCACTAAATAAATCACTGTTAGATCAATGACTTAATAAATTACTGTTAGATCAATCACTAAATAAATCACTGTTAGATCAATCAATAAATAAATCACTGTCAGATCAATCACGGTGAGATCAATCACTGTCAGATAAATCACTGAATACATCACTGTCAGATAAATCACTGAATACATCACTGTCAGATAAGTCATTGTCAGATAAATTACTGAATAAATATCTGTCTGATAAATTACTGTCAGATAAATTGCTAAATAAATCACTGTCAGATAATTCACTGTCAGATAAATTACTGAATAAATCCCTGTCAGATAAATCACTGAATCCATTACTGTCAGATAAATGACTAAATAAATCACTGTCAGATAAATCATTGTCAGATAAATTACTGAATAAATTCATGTAAGATAAATCACTGAATACATCACTGTTAGATAAATAACTAAATAAATTACGGTTAGATAAATCACTAAATAAATCACTGTTAGATAAATCACTGAATACATCACTGTCAGAAAATGACTAAATAAATCACTGTCAGATAAATCACTGTTAGATAAATAACTAAATAAATTACTGTTAGATAAATCATTGTCAGATAATTACTGTCAGATAAATCATTGTCAGATAAATTACCGAAAAAATCCCTGTCAGATAAATCCATGTCAGATAAATCCTTTTCAGATAAATCACTAAATAAATCCCTATTAGATAAAGCACTAAATAAATCACTGTTATATAAATCACTAAATAAATCACTGTTAGATGAATCACTAAATAAATCACTGTTAGATAAATCACTAAATAAGTCACTGTCAGATAAATCATTGTCAGATAAATTACCGAATAAATCCCTGTCAGATAAATAGCTAAATAAATCACTGTCAGATAAATAACTAAATAAATTACTGTCAGATAAATTACTGAATAAATCACTGCCAGATAAGTCACTAAATAAATCACTTTCACATAAACTTCTGTCATATGAATCACTTTGACGTAAATCATGTTCAGATAAATTACTGTTAGATGAGGTTTTGTCTGTTAAAGTATTGTCAGATAAATTATTGTCACATGAATCATTGTCAGGTAGATCACTTTCAGATCAATCACTGTTAGATAAAACATTGTCTCAAATACAATTGTCAGATAAAATCTTTTTGTTAATCACCTCGAGGTTGAAATGGAGACCTTGACAATTGGTGCTGAAACCTACACTTGTCAAACATAATTATGTTTAGCTTACAACCATGAATGTAAATGAATACAGCCACTAGAGTAATGATCAGGAGTTTTAGGATAATAGTAACCTTAATCTTTGACCTCTTATCAATCACACGGGTATTCAGTTTTGTGACATATACGGGGGTAAGCAGAAGACGGAGCACGTGAGGTGAAATTCTATTTTTGGAAAAGTGCATTTATCTGATAACTCTGATATTGAAACTATGATTTCGCTACTGTGATTAGAGTAGTTAGTGTGATAGTAATTTTCGATATTTTGTAACAACGACCTTGACCTTTGACCAATTACGCCAATATTTTAGCTTATTGACGGTATGTATAATGTCAATACGCATGAGAAGTTAAATTCATGACAGAGTGATGACACGGAGTGTGACTAAAGTATTACTATTTCTGCTAACAATGACCTTGACCTTTGTCATAACAGGCAATATCTAGGGTTATTTAAGGAACAAGTATCTCGAACGTCAATATACCTGTGGAGTTCCATCAATCTATCGGTAAACAGAAAACAAATGTATAGTGCGATGGACGGATGGACAAATGAACAGATGGACAACGGATATAAAAATTTAACAGACGAGAGAAAATCATAATACTTCACTTCCTGACAATATAACCTTTCTGAGCAAAACACTCGATTCGCTTAAGCAGATAACTAAGAACATTGGTGAACTCCGTAAAATATCAGTGCATGTATCTTTGAAAGAAAATAAAAATCTATTGGCGACGAGTGAATTATTCTAATATTGGTAACATCTGCAAGGGCTATATAACACATCACTCTAAATACTCCCTGCCAGTTAATTACTTGCAAAATGAAAATACAACTCATTTTTAATTTTTAAATAATTGAGAATCAGCCAATAGCAGTCGTCATTGAGCAGACTTATCGGGAGTCTTCATCACGGAAATTGTATTATTATAAACATCTATGTGCAGTTTCAGATACTGAGCATTGGTAATTTATATTTCTATTCTCCGGGGAATTCCTTTTTTTGTGCGTCAATGTGACATCGCTGAGATTAGTAAGTTCAAACAAAACAAGTCAAATTAAGGGCGTCAGTGATATCCTGATGTCTATCGTGATTTGGTTTAACAGCCTTTTGTTTTCATCTTAATGAATAAAGAATGTCGTATTCCATCTGAGAAATATCCTGAATATGCAGTATTGTATTTGTTTGACTTCTGCATCAACTTGATTATAATATGTGATTAACTAGCCCATGTCTCAATGACAATTTGATACTTTAAATAAATTATATTTAATTGACAATAGTAATACAAGTCAAAATAAAAACAAAGAATACCGAAATAAAAAACAAAATCATTATTACAACTAAAATTTTAAAAATGACGGGAAAATGTTTACCAAAATATGTATATGCATGAAAACACGGAAAAAAGCACAATGAGAAGATAACCTGGTGTTCCGCAAGAGTCATAGAATTCTAGGTCAAATTAGTGTCCTATTACATTCTCAAAATGAGGACAAAGGAGACAGCCTATAGGAGAAGAGATACATGTAAAGAAGCCCGTATTTTATTTAATATCAAACAGAATATGAACAAAATAGAATAACGAAAAACAATATTGGCGAACAAGACCACGTGTTCCGAAAGAGCAAGCGTGTTTCCGTAAACGTAGGTCAAATTAAGAATATGCCACGTTCTTAAAATGACATCGGATAGGTAACAATGGAACCAAAGAAATTTTAAAGGGCAGGGAAGGTCTGAATCTTTATATCAAGCAAGAAAATTAAAAATAGAAATATTAATGAGATCATGATCACTACCTCTAAACTTCGTCATAAAACTGGTTTCTCGAAAACTCGAATTTTATATGTAGTCGATATATATCACATAATCCGTAATATCGGGATCAATTCCCTAAATATCGAAGCAACTGCATATATAAACAGTGTGCGTTATACATGTATTACACACATAGTAAAAGTAAGTTTTCTATGTACAACACCTGTTACCCAATCAACGCGTCTAAAATATTACACATTACCAGTCTTTATCTTGTGGAGATACCGTTTCACACACCAAAAATATGTCAATCCTATTCCCTGATTTTGCTTATATTCTGACGATGTAATTCGTGATAAATGTTAAATTCACATATTTAAACCATATCAAGGCGAAAATATCAACTTAGCAGAAAGAAGTGTGATTCAAAGGACTGTAAATGACATTGTGCCATCATAATTGTAGAATTTGCTAAAATTTTCGATAATGAATAACTTACATTATTTATATAAAAAATTTACGAAAATTTCTTAAGACAGCAAAATATGTAGGTCATGCATATTCATAAGCGTTTACCTGCCTCGCTATGATATTAATGATCGTTATAAATGACAAAGCTATTCAGACAACCATTACATATTGTATGCGCCTCTAAATGCAAATGTACCATAGTGGCACACCCCAATTCAAGTCCAACACACATGTTAACAACTGAAGGGGAAATATCTTTATACATAAGTAAATTTCGGACATGTGTGGACAATAGGGTCCACAATGAAATAGACAATTGGGTCAATAATGAGATAGACAATAGGGTCAACAATGAAATAGACAATGGGGTCAACAATGAAATAGACAATAGGGTCAATACTGAAATATATAATAGAATCAACAATGGAATAGACAATAGGGTCAACAATGAAATAGATATATGGGTCAATAATGAAATATACAATTGGGTTAACAATGAAATAGACAATAGGGTCAATAATGAAATAGACAATGGGGTCAACAATGAAATAGACAACAGGGTCAATAATGAAATAGACAATAGGGTTAATAATGAAATAGACAATAGGGTCAATAATGAAATAGACAACAGGGTTAATAATGAGATAGACAATAGGGTCAACAATGAAATAGACAATTGGGTCAATAATGAAATAGACAATAGGGTCAATAATGAAATAGACAATAGGGTCCACAATGAAATAGACAATTGGGTCAATAATGAAATAGACAATAGGGTCAACAATAAAAGAGACAATAGGGTCAATAAGGAAATAGACAATAGGGTCAATATTGAAATAGACAGTAGGATCAACAATGAAATAGACAATAGGGTCAATAATGAAATATATAATAGAATCAACAATGAAATAGATTATTTGGTCAATAATGAAAGCCTGCGACAACAAAAATGAACTTCAAGAACAGGAAAAGCGCCAAACAACCACAGCTAAGAAAAAAACCAAAACGAAAGGAAAGACAACATGAACCAGGATATAATGAAACAAAGGGGATGTGCTTAAAGATTACTTAAACAAACGCAAAGGAAACATGGTCTAAAGCATACTGAAACAACGTGATAGTCAAAATGAACCAAAGATACACCGAAAACAATAGGAAAGAAACATTGCCTTAAGCATACTGAAACAGCGTGATAGTCAAAATGAACATTGGCCGGGAAACACTAAAGCACAAGGGAATAAAGCATAAACAACGGAATACCAAAACGAAAGAAAAAACACATCTTAAACTTGTATTCAAACATTATCGTCAGATATGAACAGTTACTCACAACAGTATCCACAATACACATCACAAAAACATCCTTGTGACTATAAGTTTCGTAAAAACCTAGGGAAAAGGTTAATCTTAAGCTATAAATAAAAAGCTATGTAAACCTTCCGGATGGCATTTGTCAACTAGATGAATCCTTTGTAATCACAGAAATATAAATCAAGGACACCAAATGATAATAAACGTCCTCAAAAATTATATATCCGTTTCCGAGCCTTATTTCAGGTTATAAAAGAAAATACAACAGGGCTATCATTTTCACTATCACCAGTAATGTAACTTTCTCACTGTTACGAATAAACTTGTAAGAGAGTGATATATCCAGATTAGCAAGTTGATGAAGAAATTTATATACAGGCAATATGTTTTGCACGATATTGCAATTTTCTCATTTAAAATCAGTGTTAAAAACGATAAAAATAAATATAAAACATACTTAAAATTTCATGATACAAATGTTAAATACAGCCAAATGGTATATCTTAAAATCCTTTAAAGCACCTACAACTTTCTTTTTTTTCCTGCGACAGACATTTGTCAAATATATTGGTGGTTTAGCGAGAGAAATATCAATGATGATAAGGCAATACTTCCGGATATTTATTATTATTTTATGTGAACAGTTATTGACTTGGTATCAGAAAATAGATATTACGTTGTTCCTCGCAGTATTATGCCAGTGTAAAAGATAGACATCATTATTTGCCTTACAACAACATCTTAGGAGATGACAGCAAGCAGATCCATTTCAGTCTTGTATCTTATGTTAAGCGAGCTTCACCAACAAAGATCTGTTACCGTACTTTACCCAATGAAAATTAAATAATTTAATAAGAAAAAGATATAATTTATCATTCAATGTAAATAAATAAGGTAAAATTGGTGGGGAATATGAAGCTAGGGATACGATTTGTTTCCTAAGTTATCTTTTGAAATCAAACTCTGGAAGGTAAAACATTCTGCCATGTCGCGACTAATGCTATAGTAGGACTAAGCTCTATCATGTCTTATCTAATATTAGATTTATAGTTATAAAATACATCAGATATTAAAACAAATCATGTGCATTGATACACTGTTACACAGATGTGATATATAAATCCGTTTATAATTTCATAATTTCTTTCAGTTTGATAAAATAATATCAGAATTAAATGTTCATTGTTTTGTTTATTTGTTTATCAACTTAGAATGAAAATACTGTCCTTAAATAAGATTCTCTCGTCGATATATAAATATTATAGGTACATGCTTACAAATATGAGATTAACAATGGTGACATAATCAAACTAAATTATCTCAATATATCAGACATAATTTACATTGCTTAACGGAATTCTTATATATGTTAGTGACAGAACAAAGATGAATTATAAGAGTAATATTGAATATTTGGTTTAGAATTGCAGATGTTTAATGCTTATTTGAACATAATGGTTGTACTTAAAGACAATCAAACATTCAATCAATTTTCATAAAATGATATAACTTATCAAAAAATCACTATTTGGAAATTTGATGTTTACAAGTATACAGAAATGGTTTTTTTTCTTAATAACAATTATTTTGCAATAATATTAATGACGTCAAAACTATTATTGTCATCTTTGATTAATCAGTAGTACAACAAACTGATTCCTGTGTTACTGTCTAGAAGATTCTATCTCAGGAACAGTACACTGTCGTGTCCTAACAGTTTATGGGAAGCCAGGGTCATTAGTAAGTTCCCCAGACCGTTTGACAGTAATTGTCACGGCACAGTCATCAACAAGGATCTAAAACATCTAAACAATACTAAAATCGCATTCCTATTCCATGGCTGTTACAGTAGAAATAAACATCACGATCAGGCATTTTCTTCCTGGTATTTAAATTTGAAAGAATAAATACTCACCTGAAATAATAAGAGTCCACTTCATGCTTGTATTCATTCTGCACTTTTTAATATGAACTCATGTGGAATTAATTACCCGCCAAACGAACTGTCGTCTGCTGAGTTTCGTTCCGTTCGCTAAGGATGATGGGCTATGTCCATCAATGACTCGTCTTCTTCTGTTATCAATCGCTGAATGGCCTAAGGGGTGTTCAGAAGGGAAAAAAACGAAGATGACTGCAGGTATATTTCCTCTGTGTGTATGACAGAAAGGTAATTGACATCAGTGATTCGTTGATACGTTCAACACTTTTTTCCCAATAATATTCCTTAGAGTTTATCGGAAGCTGAACTAAACACACTCGATTCTATTATTCCTTACTGCTGTCTGTGTCGACCACAAACTTTCCCGCCCTCCATTTGTTTATCCAAAGTAGCTTCACAGACATTGACTTACTCTGCACACCACCTGAAATATAAGAGTGTATCCCAGACGAATTGGAGGAAAGAAATATACACCGTTTTTCCTTTTCTGACTTAATTTTCTCTTTGATGTACAATCGTTTATAAGTTGTTACTGTCAAATACTGACACCTACACACAAACATAGAAGCTATCGATGCTAAACAGTTTTTTCGTTTGCGATGGAATTTATCTAACTGGGTTTTAGGATATCTTTTGTAATATAGAGGGAAGCCAATTTACTTGCGTGAATGCGACTAGCTGCCTTAGTGTCTCCTGGATAGGACCAAAATAATAGCCGCCGCCGGTGTCCCTCTCCCGTATTGTCGGTATGCTGTGGCCACGTGCTGGCGCTGAGCAGACGGCCATGAATGCTAAGTTTATTTTCAATTGACTGAAATCTCCAGGATTTGTTCTGGATAAATGACTACTGATTCATACAATTTGTTACATCAAATATGTTTTCAATTCGGGCAAAAAATCTGAAAAATACCTATACTTTATTTTTCTGTATCAAACACTTTTGACTATTTGTTAGTATTTATTTCAAAGGAGTGAAACTTGGGACGCCCACAGTATTTCTGACGCTAGTAAAGACACACGGGTTGCTTTGAATCTGAAAATCTTTCCCCTTAATGGGTTGATACCATCTACAATTACGCTGATCATAGCCCCTAATCTGTCGACTAACACGCCAGCGTGCTGCTACACTTGTACACAGTAGCCACACAATGGGTCATCAACTCTATTAAAGGTAAGCTCCAAGATCAGTTCTTTGAGGTGAAATGTTTAAAACCATCTATAAAATCTGTGAAATCTAAAAATATACTCCAGGTATTTTCAAACGGAAGTTCATTATGGTGATTGACGCAGCTATAATCGAGAAGAAATTTATTCATCCGCTTATCATAGACTTGTAAAGTTATGGTAAAACATACCATTGAATAGCCAGACTTTAGGGGCAAACAAACCATTACTGTCACACAAATTGCTTTGATACCAGTCATACACTTCATGTTTTAAGTCCGTCTGTATGTAAACGGAAAAAAGCTAAATTCTATTACATCAACTTAGAAACGCGACCCACATGATATCGTTGGATAGTTTTAACAAGTACAGATGGAATTTCATTGTTTTTACTTGTAGTTAATTTTCACAAACTTTAGTTCGGAAATGAAAAACAATTTACAGATCCTGTATTGTTAAACATATCTTTCATCTTTAGAATATACTGCCAATAACTATATTTTATGTACAAACAGCTTAGGCACCGGTCGCCGCAGTTTCTGAGATGAGTATACAAACCTAGTATACAGTTTATTCTATGTAATTTTTAAATGTTCATTTTCAATTTGCTTCCTTCCAAGACGAAATAGAATTTGGATTGATGCCCTCGTTAAAAATTACTCTTTTCCCATTGTATAACAAAAACTAACCTGTAGGTAGACGGGCTTTCTAAAATATAATCAACTTTTGCTCTAAAGTGCGCTTTTTCATTACTGAATACGTTTAACAAAATTAATTCATACCCAAGATAAATATGAAGGATAAAGAACAATTTCTATTTCAAAATGGGCTCCATTTACCTTTTTGCCACTAGTTTATGTAAACGTCACTAATTTCAACTCCAACGTAGCGAAACACTCTGCAAGCTGCATCATCTATTGTCATGGCAACATTGCCAATATTTAAGATAAGATAATGTCAGACAAAATCTCCACGAATAACTTATTTCCATGCCAACCAATACTAGAGGTGCTGAACTTTCTCGAATGATCCATCTTGTATTTAAACACCAATTAGAAAATGAATATTATATCTCTATATCACATATTCACATCACTGTATGGAACTCGAACTTCCAAGGTATGATGACTTTTCCCCTTTACATCCAAGAGAAACACTGTAGTTGTATTAATGTTGAATTCATTCGTTCATTTTTTTTCAGCTGGATACATTCAAGAACTTGCAACATGAAATGATCACAATTTTAAATGACGATCTTGACACTTCGAATGTTACGTAGACAAGCATATATCTATTCCATTGTCCCTTGTTTTCAAACATAGCTCAGTGATATAATTATATGCCATTTAGTCATTTTAAAACGTGAACTTGAACGTGAATGTGCGATACAGAGAGTTCGGTAGAAACTATATCCGTGTACAAAAGCTCTGTCAGTCGTATACGATATTCCTCCGAGCGTCAGTTTGAAACAATTCTTTTGAAAATCCAATGATAATGCGACTGTTTGATTTAAGAAGTAAATTTTGGGTTCACTCTGGTATGTTTGACAAAATTGTCTGACCCCTTAACCTTCTACTGTATGGTAATAAGTGTATCCTCGATACTTGGGAATGGCCGAAAGCAACAAGATGGGTCCACGATAGTAGTGGACTCGTAAACAGATCAGTGATCGACTTCGTGTCTCATCGTACAAGTATTGTAAGCTTAACACAACAAATGAAAATACTCCTCCAAACATTTTTATCACCGATATAAAATCAAAAAAACATTTAATTGGTTGACATGTTTTGTGAGATATCATCCAGGGCATAAGATATATAATTATAGGATGCAAATGTCTCATTATGAATGAGGAAAAGTAAATGTTACGCTGACTGGCAAGAAGTTGTTGAATGATCTAGAGATGATCTAGATTTGTTGGGGTAATTATAGAAGTAAGGCGACCCCGTCGTATAACGGGACACTTATTTCACATGAGTACAGAAATCGTCAATTCATAATACAAATGGCCGATTACACACTCGAAACTAACGGGCAAAGGGGCGAGAAAACATTTCAGTGTTTTTGTCTTTTTGTCTCGGAACAAATTGTACAATGTCAACATGACTATTTAAACATTTGACTGTGGAGGTTCCCGACGGACACTTTCAGATCGAGCATTATGTTAACAAAGTTTAAATGGACTTGAGAGATGAAAGTGACTAATACATGATAGCATATCTCAGTATCTACAAGTGCGGTTCGCAGTGGAACGTACTCGACTTTCCCAGGCATTCAAAAGAGAGGAGAGATATACCCTCAACATATGTAACCCTGATACACAAGAATTGTGACACTGAAGTGAAATCTAATATTTGTAATCTTTATTTATATCCCTTTGTTTTTTATCTCTCACATTCGGTATGCACCGACTTAACGTTGTTTGGATGTGTATAGATTAAAAAAGAAGTAGTTACAATGTGGATCTCATCTTTAGCGATAGGACAAATAAAAAAAATGAATAACTAGAGTTACCAAAAAACCAATAAACCTCACCAATAAATGGAAATCAGTCGTTCTTCATGTAAAAGTCATCGAGATTTAGTAGAAGGGCATCCTTGTGTTGTTGTTGTTGCTGCTACTACTGCTTCCCCACTGCTGCCGCCGCCGCCGTCGTCGTTGTCATTGTGTTGTTGTCGTTGTTGTCGTTGTTGTCGTCGTCGTTATTGTCGTTGTTGCTGCTTTGTTATCGTCGTTGTTGTTGTTGCGTCTGTTGTTGTCGTTGTTGCTGCTGTTGTCGTTGTTGTCGTCGTTGCGTCCTTGTTGTTGTCGTTGTTGCTGCTGTTGTCGTCGTCGTCATCGTCGTCATCGTCGTCGTCATTGTCGTTGTCGTTGTTTGAAGATTGGCGCCTTGTACGTCGTCCTCCGACATCACGGATATCCATGCGCGTTGTAAGTTTGTACCACTATGGATACCGTGCAAAGCTTTAAGCGTGCAATCAACAGTTACCAATCCCAAATTATTGTAGCATTACATAATTTCATTTAGATATATAACTTTATATATATGTTTTAGACTTTTGCATATCAGTCACCAACATGCTTATCACCATAAATCGCTCTCGTCGTTATTCGTCGTTTGCTAGGTATCAGTCATACATGTAGTAATCGTGTTGCTCGCTGGTACTGCTGGGTGTCTTCGGCAGCATGCTTCAGTGAGGTAGCACTATAAATCGGCAAAAGTTCCGGCCTATCACAAGGAGACTTAACACGAACATACCGCAGCCTCCCAAAACATACATACGCACTCGCCACACGCATGCATGTCGCACGCACGGGAGGCCGTCCTTAAATGACCTTAGCTGTTAATAGGACGTTAAACAAAATAAACCAAACCAAACCAAACGTCACCTGAAGAACATGTATATTTAACTGTACGTTTCTGAACGATTTCATTGCATTTTGTATTTAGGCCAATTTTGATTGTCATATATACACTTCTGGATTTCAACACTTGCGCTAACATCACTGACGAACTGAAGGAGGACACGTGCGTGTATTTATCATTCCGCTTATGTTGTATCTCAAACAAAACCAATGGCATTAATTAAATTTATGATACGCGGTGTAACTATTTTGAAAAAAAAAAAAAAAATCATTCATGAATAATTATAGTAACCATTACTTAACTTTATCAGCTGCTGGCTGATTGAGTTTACCAGCGCTATATTATCTTAACGTTTTAAATAAAGATCAATCTTAGTAAGGGACATGTCTTCCATCGCTTAATTGTATAGCTTAACACGAAAACGCCAATGTTGCTAGCGTTTCTATGGGTTGTAAAGCCACAATAAACGTAAGTTTCATCGAGGGCAAGTGAAGTAATGTAATGACAAAGATTTACACGTTGGAATATGTCCGAATTCAAATAGATTGTAATTTCTGTACGATCTGCCAATGCAAGTGCATGTTCTGCGACACGTCAGGTGATAATTTTAGCAGCCGCTTTTGATGTCGTGTGTTTTCGCTCTGTTGTTTTAGTGGTCCTCAACTGAAATTAATTTGCAGCAATGTTTTCCAGTGAACTCATGCAGTATACTACAGTGTAAAGGAACGATAACGTTTTATCTTTACGTCGATTTTACCCAGAATTGTTACTAGAAAATGAAAATATCGTACATTTACGTATATTTATGGCTTTGATGTTAGTAATTAAAGACATTACCCTTAAAGTTGCAGAATGATTTGACGACTGTTGAAACTTCTGTTATATTTGTTTAAAACAAAGTCGGTCGGGTACAGGTGTATACATCATAATTTAAAGCAGAGGCATCATCCCACCACTAGCCATATTTTCGTATGTAATTTCTTCAACAAGAGACCACTACGGCATTGTGTAAACAAAAGAAAATAGATAAATTGAGGGCAAACTATGATTAAAAAAAACTTTACACCAGGTGTATAGGTCAAATGCAGGTAAGTCCATGTTCTCAAAATGTTAACCGGGATATTGACTACATAACCACTAGGTAAAAGAACGTGAACCGAACTTCATATCATAATGGACGTAGAAAAGTACCAATTATATGACGATGATGGCCATCCAAAATATTGTCTTCATCAATCAGAAACTATATAAGTAGTAGAATGTATTACAAAGTCTATGTCAAAAATCATCACCGATAAAAACGACTAAAGACATTATTAGGACACCAATTATGAAATATCAAACCGGAAGTGACATCAGCTTTTACAAACGAGTACGCAGTTAGTAAAACAGGCGACACCCCGTTATACCAAGGTAGCGATGATATCTAAAAGTGTCCATATCCTTAATCAAACAAATTAGACAGCAGGATAGCATTAGACATCTGACCGTAATGTCAATCAGGTCACAGAAGCTTTTCAGATAAATTAAGACATCGTTAGGGTAGCCTTCATCTAATGAGTGGAAAACATCCTGTGTCATCTGTGATGTGAGCAAATATGAAGGCCATGATGTATCATTACTGTGACCCACTAAGAAACACTTCCATATCATACGTACATGTGTTTGGGACGTATTCAAAATATATGGCTCATGTATGGATATATTAGTATTGTTTAACGTCCTATTAACACCAAAGGTTAATAAGAGCGGGCTCCCCTGTGTGCGAGATTCATGCGTTTGGTGAATGTGTGTTGTGGAAGGCTGTGGTATGTCTGTGGTTGTCTCCTTGTGATAGCGTGGAACTCCGGGTGTCGACTTTATTATGATACCCCATGATACCTCACCAGGTCACATTATACTGACTACGGGCGAACAAGTCGTCCCACTCCCAAAAATGCTTAGCGCTAAGCAGGAGTAGCAGTTACCATTTTAATTGTAGACTCTGAAATGTTTCGGCCAGGGAACAAAACTCAAAGCCTTCATCACAGGAACGATTTCTTAACTAAAGGCCGAAAGTGAGGCAATGTCAAGGGAGACATTAGGAAGGAAAAAGTTGCTGGAAAGAAGAGAAGGACCCAAATTTGGTCGCCTTTAACGATAATACTACTCCTACGTCCCTACATGCAGTGTGACAATGTTAATTCAATAAGCATTCTTAAATAGCCTTCCCGAATACAATTAGACCACATACAGATCGCTTCTCTTTGGCATTCATATATATCATAGGGAGTTCTGGAGTATCGTTGGTGTCTCCTTTTAGGGAAAGACTCACGTGCTAAAATTTCAGGTAAAATCACAACCACATGACCACTTGACTTATTTTAGAATGTTCCAATAACTCATACTTTACATGATTACATGTTGTATGACGTCCTTTAAAATGACCACGTGACTAACTACCAGTCGTGTACACGTACATGTACCTCACCTTTCAATACCTCACGTAATTCACACTACATGATCCCATGTGTCATCTTTTCCAGACCAACATGTGAGTTACTGCCCAAAATAATCATATAATTCACTCTCCGTGTGTTCACGTGCAGCAGTCTCCAAACAGTTTTAAAACTGTTTACCATTTTTCAACAAGCGTGAAATATTAGGAAATTGGCGGTAGCACATAATTTGTATAATTATATTATCGCGCAAAGTGCGAGGAAGTGCAAATCTCTTGATCATAGTAAATTTGCTTATGATTTCGTACCGAGCATATCTATTGTAATTCAAACTGGAGCAGAATAAGAAGGAATATATTGACTTAACCTCTGAGAGAGATACTAGATATACCATGGGCATAGTGCTTGATTTACTCACAGCCTCTCCTACAAACAATGCCGACTGTCAGACATCGACTGGGCGCACCTGTTAAAAGGCTGGATCCCAAATTGTCTGCCCTAATGAATTATAAATAATTAACAATGAAGGAAATTAGACGAGCAGTTAACTGTCACGAGGACCTATCTAACAACAGCTAGTATTGACATTTCTAGTGGTCCGATCCTAGTTTTGCGGTTTCCATTTTAAGAGCGGACGAGCTGAAGTGGAATTAGACACACGCGAGGTGTCAGTAGGTGCAGACTTCAGCATATTATACTCGTAAGTGTCTTTATACCAGCTTGTTCATCACGTGACCATTCAAGCACACTCCATAACGATACCGGACGGTACGACAGCCCAGTGCGCTGTTATATCCGTTTTAAGGAAGAGTAGTGAAATTTAATTTAATCATATGTTTATTTATTGTATCGTACTTACTTTCTTTTATTCAATTTTACTTCCAGATTGTCAAACTCCCTTAAACGATTTCTATGAATTTCATCAGATACTTAGGATTTAAACAGGGAAACTTTTTTCTGGATAATTCAGGTCTTTCGTATTTGGCAGCTAGTCTCCTCGACTTAATCCCTATACAATGAATATGCTAGCCCCCATCAGCCGTAAAATACCGAATGTTGATCGAATGATTCATCTATTTATATATTGGTTTTCGGTACATATTGCTGTACTTTAAATGATGACATGTAGGGATTCAGACAGTAATTACGTTACTGAACTAGACAATATCACCAAGGTGTTGAAAGACATCCTGTAGTAGTACGTGTATACCTTAAACCAACGTACATTTGTATTCTACAAATCTACAAATTTCTCGTACACGTGTACAGGATTGGTAAGGTTATTTCTCACACACGTGTACAGGATTGGTAAGGTTATTTCTCACACACGTGTACAGGATTGGTAAGGTTATTTTCCACACACGTGTACACGATTGGTAAGGTTATTTTCCACACACGTGTACACGATTGGTAAGGTTATTTTCCACACACGTGTACACGATTGGTAAGGTTATTTTCTCTCACGCGTGTACATGATTGTTAATGTTATTTCTCACACACGTGTACACGATTGGTAAGGTTATTTCTCACACACGTGTACACGATCGGTAAGGTTACTTTCCACACACGTGTACACGATCAGTAAGGTAAGTTTCCACACACGTGTACACGATTTGTAAGATAATTTTCCAAACACGTGTACACGATTGGTAAGGTTATTTCTCACTCACGTGTACACGATTGTTAAGGTTATTTCTCACACACGTGTACACGATTGGTAAGGTAATTTTCTCACACACATGTACACGATTGGTAAGGTTATTTTCTCACACACATGTACACGATTGGTAAGGTAATTTCTCACACACGTGTTCACGATTGGTAAGGTTATTTCTCACACACGTGTACACGATTGGTAAGGTTATTTTCTCACACACGTGTATACGATTGGTAAGGTTATTTTCCACACACGTGTACACGATTGGTAAGGTTATTTCTCACACGTGTACACGATTGGTAAGGTAATTTCTCACACACGTGTACACGATTGGTAAGGTTATTTTCCACACACGTGTACACGATTGGTAAGGTAATTTCTCACACACGTGTACACGATTGGTAAGGTTATTTTGTATACACGTGTACACGATTGGTAAGGTTATTTTCCACACACGTGTACACGATCGATAAGGTTATTTTCCACACACATGTACACGATTGATAAGGTTATTTTCTCACACACGTGTACACGATTGGTAAGGTTATTTTCTCACACACGTGTACACGATCGATAAGGTTATTTCTCACACATGTGTACACGATTGGTAAGGTTATTTTTCACACACGTCTATAGTATGGGTTTGGTTTTTTTCACACACACGTGTATACTAGCGCGTTAATATATGGGAAAGCATACACTCATATAAGCAATAATTTGTTTAAGGCATAGACACACATTCTGCGCTTAGTATGACATCCAACATTTTGGGAAAAAATAATTTCGCCACAAAAACTGAATTAACAAACCACATGATTTAGAAATGATGTAAAGATTTTTTTTAAGATCGAATGTATGTTATGAGCTACCTTGATATTTCCAACACCATAGTATCAAGTTAAATAAGACCTGACTAATGACCTGTCACCGGGAGATTTTGTGATAGTATTTCTGTAGAATGTTAGATATATATTATTTATTAAACTGGTGTCATAACTGTGTTATGTAACCCCGAGGCGATATCATGCTTGACATCAACCACGACCACAGAAATGGAATTTATAGATAACAGATGAAAAATTACAAACCAGCCTGTTTTACTTTAAAATGAGATAGATGTATCCTATCAACGAATGAATATAATATATTTGACATGCCAAATGAATTAAATAATGAATTCTACAACCCCTCGTTAAATACACATTTGGTTGACAGGCTTCAATTAAAACACACTAGTTGAATGTCTCATTTTAATTATATAATATGTTTGGCATGCCCCATTAATTATATAATATGTGTGAAATGCCCCATTAATTATATAATACATGTATGTTTGGCATGCGCCATTAATTGTATAATATGTTTGGCATGTCCCATTAATTGTATCGGTTTGACATGCTCCATTATGTGTGATATGCCCCATTAATTATATAATATGTTTGAAATATGCCATTAATTATCTAATATGTTTGACATGTTCCATTGATTGAATAGTAAGTTTGACGTATCCAATTAATTGTAATATATATTTGACATGCCCCATTAATTGTATACTATGTTTGACATGCCCCATTAATCACATCATTCTGTCCAACCGTAGTTAATGCATTATTTGATTGACATGCTTCAATTAACTGCACGTGTTTAATATGGCCCATTAACTTCATAATAGGTTTGAGGTCCAAATAAATACAACACATGGCCAATTAGTCGTATTTGTTTGAAAAACGCCATTAATTACTCTTGGTTTGTTTGATATGTCACATTTACTACTTTGTTTGTTTGACATGGTCCATAAAATATTATTTCCTTGATATTCCACTTGAAATATTTGTTTGATGCCATGCTACATCTACTATGTAAAGATTGATAGGCCCCCAAAACCATGGTATCTGTTTGACTGCCTGATACATTTGCGTCTACCTTCCGGTCTTGGTATTGGACAAAAAAAAGATTATATTTTTGAAATATCACGCGCCCTAAACTCTGTCTATATTTATCAATATTCAAACCATTCTGTAGAAGATTTATCATGTTTATTACAGAACTGAATTCTCGTCTATTAATTTGGATCCGACAATAAATACAGTAAATGCTGTATAACACCTACGTAGATGACGTCACACTTCAACATAAATTAGGTCACACTCCCCAGATGGTTTCACACCCCTCAGTAGATAACGTCGACGTCATATTGATATTTGGTTATACATGTATGCAACGCCCCCTGCATTCCTCGATAGATGACGTCACACCATTTTGTAGACGACGTCACGATTTTCAGTAGATGAGTCCACTCTCCGCAGTAGGTGATCACCAATTTTCATTAATTAACATGTACCCTCTAAATGATGACGTCACATTCCTCATCACATGACTACTAAGTAGATGATACCACTCCCCTCCGTAGGTGAGTTGATGACGTCAAACATCTTAACCAGAAAACGCCACACTCTTCTGTAGATGACGTCACACTCTCCTGTAGATAATGTCACATTTTCTTCAATAGATGCAATTGCATGTACATTTCTCAGTAGATGACATTGCATCTCATACTCCTCGGTAAGTGATCACGTGCTCTTCAACAAATTACTACAGCCGGATACCACAATTGTTCTTGTTAGAGTAACCGTGCACCCGTGTGCACCTCTCGATCTCAAAACTAACTTCTAGAAACCCGATACCACCCGATGTCAGCGTGTCGTTAAAGCAGCCCTCGGGGAGGAACGATCGGGAGAAATCTCTCGCATGTTTTACACTGTCAACCTTCTCGTATTAACGAAATCACAGTTTTCAACACTGCCTATTAAATAATATCACCGCATGTACGATTGAATGGGGTGGTCTTTCATCCATCGGGTATTAAAAAGGTACGAATCGCCATGAGAGCGTGAGAGTTAACAGAAAACTTAGTTAAAAGTCTAGGAACATGTTTGTGTATCCGACTCGGACGAAATTGACACCGGGTATACTCACTCTCTGCATTGTCGTGGAAATTATTGCAAGTATTTATTGTGACAAGACCGACAAGGGACCACCCGTGTTCTCGTGCACTATAGACGAGTATATCATCGCGATGATGAATTAGGCCTATGGCAAACGCCTCTTGACTATGACGGCAAATTTACATGTTATATTCAATTTCGTTATTAGATATTAATTGTTATGCTTATTAGCGATAACATTTGACATGTGATAAAACGAACAATTTATAAAGGTCTACATGTTTAATCATAAATAACTTAGTACAGGTAATTGGCCCACACACAAACATTTATAACACTAATAAATCAATTACACACGTGCACATTTACCCCTCCAGTATTCATTTATAATTCCTAGCATGCATTTAATATCAGATGTTCAAATATACATTTAATTACGACGTTTTATCCTTAGTGGTAGTGCATTTAGGTTGAGGATGGATCACAGCTCCCTCAAATACTTTCGGTCAGTAGAAATATCGTTGACAGCCCTTGTAATGATGACGGTGCTGAAATTTCTGAACTTCATGTACTTGCAATACAAGGATATTAAACCTTCTAGTTCCAACTCAATTACTGTTGTTTGGAAATGATCAACTGATTGGTGTGGAAGACGCGTGAAATATGGAAAGCTTATCTATTTTTTCAACTTTTTATTGTTAAAATATCTTGGTAATTTTCTTTCCCTTTCTCACATCACGGTTCATGTTCTAGATTCCAACATATCATGCATGTATCGCGATGACAACCCCACTACGATCGATATCAGTGTACATTGGATTATTGGTGAATATTTAAAACTCTAACATAGGTATGTTCATAGTACTGTATCGGTCCATGAGAGTGTATACCCGAGAAGATCAATTTTGGATAACCGCAAACGAGATCGATAAAAATATATGATTTTACAGTTTAGTTTATTTTGTTTAACCGCCAGGGTCATTTAAGGACATGCCAGGTTTTGGAGGTGGAGGGGAGCCGGAGTACCCGGAGAAAAACCACCGGCCTACAGTCAGCACCCGGCAACTGCCAACGTAGGTTTCGGACTCGCAACCCAGGGGTGGAAGGCTTGTGATAAAGTGTCGGGACACCTTAACAACTCCGCCACTGCTGCCATCTCTGATTTTACAGAAATATTTTCTATAGCATAACGAATAACAACAGGTACCCCAGGGGCTGGCCAACAATGTAAGATAGAGAGGCTGAGGTTTCTCCCACACGATTATCGATCGATATCAATATTACCCTAGGTGACCATTCAGGTCATTGAAGTTTTAAAACGGCAGATTAAGCCATGATAACGTCATTGCCTGGTCTATTAGCGTCCGTCTGTTAAGTGACTTTGATCAGACTAGCATGAAGATCCGACGGATACGGAAACCGCTCCCTTCCTATATACACCTACATGTAAACAGAGAGTACACCAAAAGGTTATACAAATCTAATTTTAATTTTTAAGTGTTTACTGCGTTCTGTGATAAAATCATTATTTTAAAGAGACGTCATTATAACGATTTCACATATACAGCGAATATGCAAAATAATTATGATCTTTTGCAATAAATTAAAATAGAACCGCCCACTCTGGGTCCTTATCTTTGTGATGATCACATTGTGACGTAACTATTCTATTTTGCTGGTGTTTTTTTAACTTGTTTATCAATCATAACGGAATGGAATATTTATTTTCCCCGTCGTTTACATTGTGTTGATTACTTTACAGATACAATCTCGGTTTATGATCTTGTGTGTGGCCATCATTACAGTACTGATTCACTTTGACGAGTTAAACATTAACGAATAATCGCATGCAATAATTTGCAGCATAAGGGAGACAATTACTTGTATTCCTGATGTTACAACAATGTAGTAAGTGTAGCAAATAATTGAATTTTCTCTTGCAGCAGAAAACACCCACACACTATGATACCAGTCTGTTCCAGTGATGCCATTTACGGAATCTCTGCAATACTCAATATCACAAAATATCTCTATTACAGGTGTCGGTTTTCACTATTTTCAAATATATTTTCCTCCATGAGGACACTATGCATTTATGGCCCTGGATAATATGAAGGTTTGTTTACCCGAAGGTATCATATTTCCCCGAGGGCTTGCCCGAGGGAAATATGAGAGCTGAGCATCCAGGGCCATACATTGTTTATCATATGGAAAAATAATCAGTAATGATGATACTCAAAAATAAACTTAAGATATGAAATATCATTTTTATCACAAACCCCTGTGATCCCGGTCGCTCAATTGATACGATTCCAAGTCAAAGTGTTATTGACAGTTTCTTTTAGAAACTCTTTGAAACAGTTGGCGTGTACATTTGTTGATATTTTCGTGTTCTGAGCAATCTTGTTTTGCATAATTTTATCTATTTCTGCTTCTTCGACTGCACGAAAACGTTTGCGTTTCTGTTCGTCTGCCATTTGTAAATAACTGGAAGGGAGACAACTCCTCGCAACAGAATGTTGGTGTCGCCATGGGGGCACGCGGTCCTGTATGATATTTATCTCCCTGGCTCACGCGCCTCAGGGAGATATGATGTTTTATCCCCTTCCACGTGATGCGTTTCGGCTAATCACAGGCACTGTTATAAACATGAGGTATAATAATATTATTTGTTTTACTATATAATTTTTTTTATATATATAAATGTTGAAGGTGACAGAATACAAAATTTAACACCTTGGATTGTGAAGTACTATTTTGTGATATATATATTATATACAGTGTATATGACTTTATTCATACCATCTGTACAAAATCTAAGATGTTTTGCAATTAATTACCGGCCGAGGGGATCACTAACACAAACAACTGTTCAATGTTGTATGTATGTGATCGTTTGTAATTTACTTATACATGTATCTTGATAAATGTGCAGATTGCCTCGAAAATGCGACAATTTACTTGCCTGTACTGTCGTTATTACTATATGACCAATTAAATTTTAAATATTTAAATATCAAGGTTATGCCGAGTCCCCGTGTTTTTATCATACAAATCTACAATTGATGTATCATAAGAAATAATACAATACCATTCTGCCTTCGACTCGTGTGCGATCTTTAATAGATTTACCTGCTCACCAGGTGCGATTCAATTTCATAAAAAAAATACAAGTGTGTCATCTTTTGAGGGATCCATTGAAGAAAAAAATAGTTCTCTCTGTCGTTTTTCAACGGCGCTACTACAGTTGTAGCGAATAAGAAGCTACTAGCCACAGATTAAGTTAGTCAGGAAAATCTATTGATGAAAATTAATCTTGATCGAAGAAATATACGGATATACATGTATATATATATATAATTACAAAAGCCCTAAATACAGTTAGGACGAAAACAAAAGATTATTACACAGATAACCAGCATAGTTAGCCAGCTAATATCACCACACTTGGTCATTATAGGTGATTTCAACTTGAAGAATATCAACTGGGATGGTGAGACGCCAACGAAACGAGAAATAATAGAGAAGGGGTTTATTGAATCAATTAAAGACTCGCACCTTTACAACATATGACAGAGCCAACCCGAGAAATAACGAACCTAGTATTTTGGATCTTGAACTTACTAAAGAGAAAGGCATTGTCTCAAACAAGGAAATCAAAAGTGGTTTAGTGAAGAGTGATCATGGAACAATCTTCTTCGATTTCATCTGTGATAAATCCTACGCTAATACTAAAACGTCAAAATGCAACTGTCCAGACAACAAAGGAAATTATAAACCACTTAGGCAGGAATTCAACATCAATTGGGATAAACCTCTGTCAGGAGACAGAGATGTGGAGGCTAGCTATGAAATCTTGTATCCTAACCCAGACTATGCATAGGAATATCCCGAAAAATCCACTCAGAAACAACTCTGCTAAGGAACCATTGGGTAAAGATATTGCAAGAGCAATGAAAAAGAAGCATAGGACGTTGACAGAGATAAATGAAGAGAATAATAGAGCAGAAATAGATAGGATGTACAAAAGCGAGGAACAATGTCAAACCCCTCATAAAGAATTACAAAATAGAGTATGAAAAGTCAATAGCGAAGGAAGTTAAGTTAAATCCCAAAACGTTCTGGAAGTACGCAAGCTCAAAGTCCAAACCTTAGTCGGGTATATTAGTACTACGCGTAAAGGTTGGAAATGACGTCAGGATCGCAGACGGATGAGAATAAGGCGAACGCCCTCGCAGACGTTTGAGCGTTTTTGTTGTTGTTTTGTTGTTTTTTTTTATAAGAACGACCCAATAGATAAAATTCCACAATTACTCGAAAAGGAAATCAACAATGGCTTTGTGAACAGGAAAATTACAGAGGAGGAGATTCTAAACGTCCTGTTGAATTTAAACCCAACTAAACCACCTGGACCAGATTATATGCACCCTAGAGCACTAAAGGAAACCGCAGAAACGTTGACAACACCTCAATGTATGTTATTTAACCAATCGTAAAGAGAAAGGAAACAACCTTCAGCTTGGAAAATATAGCAAATACTGGCAATATACAGGAAAGGAGACAAGAAATCAGCAGGAAATCAACGCATTGTTAGCTTAACCAGTGTTAGTTAGAAATAATGGAAAATTATCATCCGATATATCTGTTTTCTGACGAGACTAAGATATACTGATATTCCTGACGCGTTAACTTACAGGAGGACTTAGACAGAATACAACGCTGGTCCAACACATAGTTACTCAGATTCACTTATACGAATGTTAAGTTATGACCATAGGCAAAACTTTGAGTGAAGGTCCCCTTTTGCTATACAAAGATACCAAGAACGGACAAGAGAATGTGGAACTCATGAAAGCTAGAGCTGAGAAGGATCTCGGGAAATGTGGAACTCCTGAAAAGTAGAGACGAGAAGGTCGATCTCGGGATCATAACAGATGATGAATTGAACTGTAAAATCATACCCTTTCTGATGTTAATAAAAGAAACAAGATTATTGGACTAATTAGATAATCTTACGAATACCAAGATAGTACATATTTATGTCTGTTTTTAAGGCCTTAATCAGATCATGTCTAGGTCTGGAACGAGCATATGAAACCCTCACTGTATAACAGAAATCGATAAGCTGGAGAGTGTTCAGACTTGCCACCAACACCTAAGTTTTTTGTCATAATGTCTCCACTAAATTCAAATACGAGGTTATCTCCCCTAGTTTGAAACTGCGACCTATCCTGTGGACCAAAATCATAAACCTCAATTTAATTAGTAATTGTAATATTCTAGAGACATGTGGCCAGTCTAGAGAGTGTTCAAAGGGGAACAACTAAAAAAAATACCAGGGATGAAAAACTAACTATATGAAGAAAGCCCAAGACATTTAAAATTTCCAACGTAACGTCATTAACAGAAAACCAAATCAAAAGTGTTAAAGAGCGAAGCACGCTTATACAATCGCACTATAGTCATCAATAACACAAAGAGTAGTTTACAGCTGGATGCCTATCAAACAAGGTCGGGGATGCATTTTTTCATTTATAGACTCGCTCGATAGACAAGCGTTGTTCTATATTATAACAACATGGCCGACGTAGGTCAAAGTGACGTCACACAATCTGCCCTGGAAGACAAAGGTCTGAAGATAGAGGTCTAACAACCTGCGTCCGGTACACGTCTAGATATGCACCGCGCACGATGTATGGAGGCAAAAATACAGCGTAAGGGAGATAACTATTGTAAGACTGAAGTAGATATAGATCACAGCCTTACTATATCACGGTTTGTAATAATGAAAAGAAACGAGCCGAACATCTGTGAAAATTACTTCCTTGTTAAACATTTCCGATAATGGGCACTGACCTACTAGTATTTAAAAAAACTGCAACATATCTCCCAGAACCTGAATAAAAGGTACACGTATTGTCATCTTTACAAAAAGGTATATGTATTGTCATTTTACAAAAAGGTATATATATTTGAAAAAAAATGTCATTTTTACCAAAAGGTACATTGGTCGAATACTTTTCATCAATGTGCAATGTAAATGTTTGTGGAGGATTCAGACATAAGTTACATGTTTTTAGTAACAAAATTTTAAGCATAAAACAAGTACAGTAGATATCATTTTATCTTATCGGTGTATTTGACCCATCCATATATATAAGGCTGTGTGACAATGAATCGCCTCTAGATGACACAAGACAATAACAATGGCTCGATATTTGGTCTTCGTTATTCTTCTCGTCATACCTCCCCCCATCATTGCGGCTCGCGGTCAATCTGGTCAATCTGGTCAAGAATCTCAACAAGATGTCGAAAGGTAACTATGTGATTACCGTACCATCTTTAGTCAATTTTAACCTGAACATTGGCCTGTATACATGTATGTTTTAGAAACATTGGCACAGCAAACTAAATAAATAAATAAATAAATAAATAAATAGGAAGATTATTCTCCATTGTTTCCAACTTAATTGTTTAGTTATTATTATTTGATTATTTTATAGTCGTTATTTAAAAAATCCCTGTTCTAAAGCCACATTCCAACATCACATGGCCTTTGGATGTGTGTAACTGATATATATGTGTATGATTAATGATGTAACAGAACAGGGCGGACAAATAAATTGACATATTTTCGAGGCAATCCGACCCTTTGTCAAGACATAGAATATACAAAGTCAACATCATATCAGATAAAAACGAAATAATAACGAAAATGTAATTCTTACTTAAAGTAATTTTATGGAGACCCTTGAAAACAGCTACTGAAATTACTGTTGTCTGACATGATAATGAATATTGATGGTAGGGGAAGCAGAAATTTTGCAATCTAGAAATGGTAGATTAACAATTTGAAAATTAAAAAACGACAAGCTTTTTACATGAACCAATGTAATATGATATACGTGAAGACAATTCTATGTTCATTGTGTTTTAAAGCCGAAATTGTTTAGAAAAGCATACACTTCCAACAAAAGTAAACCAGTTCAATTAGCTACACCTGTCAATTATGTGCAAACAGTTCACAGTATTTGAACACTATATTTTCCGGGTAAATGACCTGAGGCGGTCTCTATGGTGTATGATCTAAGTCACTTGTGTTTTAATGACAACGCTAACAGGAACACAAGAATCATTACGTTTCATCACGACTTGTAATCCTGGATGTAACTTTCGAAGCAGTCATTCTGCGGTTCGATCGTAGTTCAGTCGTTCGGCGATTTCATTTCCGATAGGCACATTAACATGTAGCAGTGGAGTTGTAGAGGGGATGTCTGTTCGATCCTCGATCCCCTGTGAATATGTATTCAGACGATCAACCTGCGTCGAAAATGCTGCGAAGCTGCCAACTACCCCAAATTGTTGTCCACTGTAACATTACCGCTAATCCAATATAATGTGCAAATTGGCTTTTCAGTTGCGTGATTGTGTTGTCTGCTGACAGAATTATAACTTCGCCGTTTTGAAGGGTGACAAATGGATATACAACATTTTAACTCCAGTAGATCTAGAGAGTTTATTCCATGAGCGGTTCATTTAGGCTGATGTTCAATAATGCATGTATAATTCAGTAAAGCACACTTCCCATGCTTACCGATGCAATCATTGGTTCGAGCTTACATTCCAAGCAAAATAAATTTTCTCGTGCGCCAATCTTACAGCTATAAATACGGCAAAGCATTTCCTATCGCAGTCCTTTAGGCAATACCACCTTTGAACCTTTGAACACGATTTCATCATTGCACGAATACCCGTATCTGAACGACCATTGTCATTTAATGCCACCAGGCTCTGTTTTGTCTCTGGCCATTCTATTTCTCTGACGGCATCGGTTGACACCGGGCGAGTTTACGGCTAAGTGTATGTGCAAGAAAAGGTTTTGCCCGGTTTGTTGATAACATACCGTTAGTTTGCCTTGCTGTACTGACAACAGTATTCTTTCCGATCGTGCTGGCACTTTGAGGTGAGGTTTTCAGAATATTATATATCTATGGCTTATTGTCACTTTAAAGTCTTACTGTCTGTCCAACTACATACTGCTAGAATTTCGTACAACAAAATGTAATAGCAAGAGGCTCTTTGTCACCTTTGCCATATTTCTGTTGGTTCTGAGCATTGGTGTGACCAGCTCTTTTAGTTTTACAAAGCTGTCCTCTTGTTGCTCACCCCAGTGTTTGCCTAGCTGTAGAATTGGAACATTGGCGTTTGGAAGACGGAGTAAAGAACTGCGCGAGATATTGGATAAATCCCACAAATGTTTGAAGTTCATTGACATTATTTTGTCGTTCTATCTTCGGAATAGTCCTTGTCTTTTCATAACTCGGCTTGTCTCCTTGAGGGGCCATTATGTGACCTACATATGTGACACACTCTTTCTGGAATAACAATTGTTTTAGGTTGTTATTGTACACACATTTCGTGACATTTTGCAGACAATAATCATGTTCAGTTTTCGTCTTCCCGAAATGTGACTTCACAGCCATTGATGTCCTTTACTATTGCAAAGATTAAAGTTGACATACCTCTGAGTTTACTGATGAACGGAAGTGGTTTGAAACTAAACATGTGTATTTCCAAAAACACAAATCCATATCCTTAGAAATGCGAATTCCTCTTTCCGCCTTACCTTTCAGATGACCTCAGAAAACGAATTCCACATTGTTTTCGAATGTTTTCCATGCACACTCGGGGTCCTGCGTTTATAAAAGGCATCAAATCTGCTAACCTTTCCATTACATTGCCATTATTTTACAAATTTACCAGTGGATTGACAATATTTTGTTGTTCATCTGCTTCCTACACTATGTTATGCAATTTGTCGTTTCCGGGTTACACAAACCTACCAAGGTGGCGTTCACATGTATCTTTATCGTCCTTTAAACGTTTGAAAGACATATATCAACGCATCTAAATGAATATGTGTATGACACAGTATAAGGTCGTACTAATTACTTGTAGTGCGATATCCAAATTAAGTAAAATATAACATTTTAGGTAGCAGTTAATCATAGATAGAATTGTCAACTATTGACACTTTTCCAAGTATTGTGCGTCCATCTGGAGGGGTTTTGGAATATATCAACATCGATCCAATTTTATTTTAAATCATTTATAGGCGATGGTATTTTGCGACTTTAAAAAGTAAACAGTATATGCTTAAAAATGTATTTACGATGATGTTTACCAAATGAATCTCTACATTGTGTATACTGGTTCAAATAATACAACAATAACATTATATTAATGTGTTTTGTAGATATCTAACCAAAGATGAAGCAATGAAACACTTGTACGACTCACTGATGGACAGACTCGACAAGCACGAAGTTTCCATTCGGCAATTGCAGACATCGGTAGCGGAGAAAGAAGAACGAATACAAACACTTGAAACCGAACTGGAGGAAGCGAAACAAAAACCAAAAGAGGGTTTAAATTCAAAAACGGACAAGAGACGATCAGCTTCTACCACAAGTAAACAAAATATCAAGTCATTTTAGCAATAAAGATATTTTACTATTTGTTTTATGAAGATAATTGTACAACTGATAAAATCAATAACATACGTAAAATGTATGGATACAGTATACAACAATTTATACTTCAACCGGCAGTTAATATCTGCCTTCGCTAGCCAAGAGTTCATTTTATATACACAAATAAGCTTATACGAAATAAAACCTTGGCTATCGAAGATGCGATTATTTGTCAACTTAACTGTCAATATATTTTACCGTAAGCGCGTATTAATTCTTTTATTTTAGATGTGGCGTTTAGTACATCCATGGTACACGATGTAAGTGTTCATGAACACGAAACCGTAATATTTGGTCACGTGCTCTTGGACGTGGGTCTTGGCTACAACAATGGTGACGGCGTATATATAGTTCCACGGAGTGGTGTGTATGTCTTTACGTGGTCTATTACCTCAGAGACAAATGATGGTGGCAATCATGATATCCACACCAGCTTGATGGTGAACGGATCGCCAGTTGGTGCTATAGATTCGGACGCGGACAAATACGACTGGGGAAGCGCGACTGGAGTGGTTGTCCTGTCGGTGGATTATGGCGATCATGTATTTGTACAGGTTATTACCGGCTCGTCGGGGAAAATTATTAGTAACACGGAGACAAAATCTACCTTTTCGGGATGGCTATTGTTTTAGGTATAAGCTTCAAATCTTACTTCAAAAAGATAACCTTGGTTTATCTTATTTCGATTGAATATAAAACTATTGCAAGTAGTAAGTAGTGTTATTGTGTTTTGTCATCAAATGAATTGAATGAGTATATATCTGTACAAATATGTACAAAAACAAGCCACCCAGAGGGTCTGTATCACTAACCTGGATCCTCAGTGATTATGGCAAAATATTTACGTTGTATGATTACGAGCACTTTTTCTCAGTCTATGATTTGCTATTCATTACGTTGCATCGCAATCGATACTTTAACTAACATTAAGCTTTCTGATTCCAAAGAAAACTAGAACTGTAAGCCAATGGCTAACTAATATACCACCTCTAACCCTCATTTGCAACAAAATGGTATACACAGTTCTAGAAAAAAGCACCAATGTATTTGCTATCCCTGAAAACACTTATACCAATTTTCAGGTTAATAAGACAATATTTCAATTTTGACCAAATCTTCATTATGTTTCCATAGTTACGGTTGCGGAAACACCTGATGTCTTAAATAACAGGCATTAATCAGTTACACAACTTGATCAAGTTTAAATAAAAGAAAAAACTGTATTTAGTGACCAAAAATTAAAAATAAATTAAAACGCAAGCATATCTACACGTGGTCCCTAGGATTAGGGTTAGGGTTAGAGGTTAGGGTTAGGGTTAGGGTTAGGGTTAGATTTCATTGTAGAAGCCGTCCAGATGAAATATCTTATAAGAGTTTCTTATGGTTATATGGCAACCATAGAACATGTATCGTTTTGGAAATTAGCAACCATTGTATTTGACATCCTTCATAACCTTTATATACCAGTTTTCAACTCAATTATCTATATTTCAATTTTGACCAATCAGAAGCCTCTATTATGCTATCATAGAAACGTTTCTAGAACATAAGATGACTAAAATTATAGACATAAGTAACACTGAAATACTGTGAAGTGACTTGGTTATCATAGTAACAAAAATAAAACGCAAACACATCTACACGTGGTCCCTTACATCCCTGTTTAGTTTCATTGAAATTGGTGGAGTAGTCCAGAAAAAAGAACATGTCTTTAATAGTTTCTTATGGCTGCCATGACTAAATGGCATATATCTTTTGGAAAATAGTACCATGATATTTGCCCTCACTCAAATCCTTTAGATACCAATTTTCAGCTTTATCGGACAATATTTCAATTTTGAACAAACAGAAGCCTCCATTAGCTTTCCATAGTAACGATCCTGGAAACACCTGATATCTTATATAATAGACATTAATAAGTTACATAATTTGACTTAGTTTGAATAAAATTGGTCCAATGACTGATGACGTATTAGTCATTACACAGAACATTTGTATAGTGACCTGGTTACCATGACAAACAAAATTTCCCAGAAAAGCCTTCATGCACATCTTTACATTTTTCCTAACATTCCTGTGTAGTATTGATATTCGTTTTTTTGTTTGTTTTTTTTATGATATGGATATGCCTCATTAAGTGACATCAAGGGCCATAACCCTGGTAAAAGTTATGGAAATTAATGGCTCTCAGAGAGAAGGGACATACAAAAACATGCCATGAAAAAAAAACATGTGTGCAAAGTTTGTAATTATATTATTTTATAAGGTTTAATTGAAATCAATTTAATTTGAAAAGGACTCAACATTAATAGCAAATTTTGACTCCCCCTAGATGCTTCATACCAAATTTAGAATCCGTTCATTCTTGCAAAAGATTTGTTTAAGCAATGAGCTCCATTTTCCCTATTTGGCCCCGCCCCTCAGACCCCAGGGGGTTGGCTTTCAGACAAGGTTGCCTCAAATAGAACTTGGAAAATAATCCTAAAATTGGTTTCCCTTCAGTCAAATGTTTTGAACAAATTCTGCTATTCACACAGTAAAAGAATGATTTCAAAGAATTTGTATATTTTCCCTATTGGGCCTCACCCTCAACACCATGAGGATTTACTCCATGATTTGTACAATCTTTAATCTTCATCAACTTTATTTGTGTGGTTTTTTTTTATTATTATTATTACTGCCCCGTGAACAAGGGTCATTTTGAGGCGGGGCAGTTTATAACTACCTCACTGACCAACACATGACAGGCCTGTCGCATGCCATTCAGAGCAATTAGAGTATAATGTCTTGCTAAAGGACACAATCACGAAAGCACACACCGGTCCGTTTCTCAGCTTCCCGAGAAACACAGCGTCGAATCACGCACCGCGGATATCCACCTGAGGTTAAGTTGTCGGCGATCTAACCTACTGAGCTATCGCAGCCCCGTCTTCATCACTTATGGAATGTACCAATCGAATATGAGCTATATACATGAGAAGAAATTTGTTTATAGCAATATAGCCAAATTGCCCCCTTTTGGTCCTGTCCCTCCATCCCCTGGAGGGTCAATCAACCCTCATCATTTATACAATTCCGAAACCTTATCATCTATGGATGCTTCGTGTCAAATAAAATATATTTCAAATCTGATTCAGTGGTTACTTGCAGAAAGAAACAGTTGTTGGAAGAAATTGATACGGACGACAGACGACAGATGGACAGATGGACAGATGGACAGATGGACGAACGGACGGACGGACACCAGGGTATGCCATCAGCTCATCCCGGTCTTTCGGACTAGGTGAGCTAAAATGTTAATAATAGACCAAAAAATTGTAATTAATGGTTATATATACAGATAGTAATAACATTTCTGATGTCTAATCTCATATGCAGACAGCAACGGTCATAATCCAATAGGGGAATTTTTCAAAGTAGCTTCGTTTACATTCGACTAAAACTGATCCAAGGACTGCATGTAGTGTCCAAATATTACCATGACAAGCAACATTTCCACCAAAAACAAAATGCATTCATATCCCCATACGGTCCATTTTAGCCCCGTGTAGTTTCATTTTAATTAGTTCAGAATAGTAGGTAGTACACGAAACACGTTTTGCCTATTTTCAGGTCTTCGTTTGGTTACCATGGCAAACAACAGATTTGCATTACTCTACTTGACTGAGAAACACTAACATACATGTACATACACTGTAAAGTATGTCAAATACATACAAAAATGTAGGTTGTCAAGTACAGTATTACGGACTTGAAAATCAACGCAAAACCTACTTTTCAATAAATACATGTACTTAACTAAATTTGTCTAGTCCTAGATATCAGTTAGAGTATTCATAATGTAAAATATACATTGTTGTACGTGTACTTTGTTGCATCATTCCGATGACGTCACATTGTTTACAGGTTCCGCGTTATACAAGTGTATACACTGCCTGACACGAAGGCTACATTTTGTATTTTGCAGTGTTTTTGTCAGTTTTCGATGTTTTAATTGATGAGAAATAGTACAGCAACATCATATGATATTAGCTATAGATAAAGTTTAACGAGAAACTGTATGTTAAACGTAAGAACTCTACTTTCACTTTGTCACCGCAATCCTGATCGAAGCCGGGATCGACTGGACTGTCAAGGCAACGAAAAAGGCCGTGGTTTTAGAAAAAATATTAGACGTACAAACTTATACTTATAAATTATACGTTCCATGTAATACATCATGTCTTTGAAAAATAACTTCAAATACTACATTTAATTAATTTCAATTCGTTGCGTTCGTGTTCGATGTTATTCGTTTCTATGGCGCCTTTCTACACTAAAACACTGCATAGTTCCAATATCGGGACAGGAATATTAGGCCTAATATCGATCGTAGATTTTCCAAAAATGCAACCTTGTATCAAGCTTTAAAAAATATGAAATGAGACTTTTTGGATAGGAAATTAACTCATTGATGTGGATATTGCTGTACATCTGAATGATTTCCGTGATAAATAGGGGAAAGTTGGATTTTAAAACAAAAAACGCCGCAGTTGGGTCTTTCCCCGACAAGAAATCAACGGGTTTTTTCGTTAAAATCAATCAGATGCAAAGGACTTTTCAGATGCATATTGATATACCTTTTCCATTGATTCAAGATACCTCGTTGATCTAACTAAATATGCGAGTGACCTGAGAGGGCCGTCGTTATACATAGGACAATGTGTACTTTCATTTGAAATGCTTATTGAGCACATACAACATTGTAAATAAGGAAATAATTACAAGGAAAAATTAGTGTCGAAGTCAATGTGCTTATATAATGGAGGACAACATCAACAGTGAGGCGTCCATGGAAAAATGTTCAATTCAGGAACAGCTTTCACCACAATCTTTCAATATCTCACTGCAGTTCATATATTGCTACACAGCTTACTGTAATGGACCCATGGGGGAAGGGGATGTCCATCCTTAAAATAAAGGGGCGGGGGTTGGGGGGGGGGGGGTCTAAATCTCGGAAGACATCACCACAGACGCAGAAAGAATACTTCCTCATGTATATCAACACTGACTCACGATCAGTTTCACGATACGTACATATCTCATTAAGTATCTGTTTCCCATAAGAGCATGTTGATGGAGACACTCAGTGAAGAGGCCACATCTGCACTGGCCGGTACAAGTCCGTGTACTTATAACGACTTAAATATTATCAGGCTTGTGTTCTAGAGAATTCATGTTTTACCTAACCTGAAAACGATTTTAGATTGGCTCTACACACAAGGAAATCAACCCACTGTCGTTGGTCATACATATTAGGTTAACCAGCCTACTTTAAAGTTGACCCGACCTTTATTATAACATAATGGGGATACTAGTTTAATACCATATAAGGCCCCGTGGTTAAATTAAACTAACATATAGAGAAATAAACTTAAAGTACACCGAATCCATGTGAAATATACTTAAGCATCAGTCCAAAGGTGTCAAAAGTACCGAAACAGCCTACGCAGTGTCTCAGTCAAGATCAAGCTGAAGGCTAGAGTCGCGAATCAAGTTTACACTGATGTAGTATGGGAGATTTTAGCATCACACCTAGATCAATGCATCCAGGACCCAGTTGTTCAAAAGGTGATTAGGCTAATCACATTTTAACAACATTTTTCAAATCCTGATAAAATAATTTCTGGTCGAACTAGCTTGACAAAACTTAATGAAATTCTGTAATTCTTAATTCTCTTTCAACTGGCATAGTTTAAAGATGATATACTCACTGGTTTTGCAACAAATGAGACATGAAATTTTCACTAATCAAGTGATTAAGCTAATCACCTTTTGATCAACTGGGCCCAGGTAAGCATTCCATTAGATGTTAAACATACACTTTTAGGTATTTTATTTATAACATATTTTAGATAATGTTTTCCTCCTTTTAAACGTCTTGTATGTTAATATAATGACTTATGTAATGTATACTACATGTATATGTAATTTTAGGTGTTCAGCTGGTGAAATAGTTGTGGCAACAACGTTATGTTCAAGTTTTAATTTTCATATAATTTAACAGATAACTGAAGTCAACTATGATGGACTCCACGGAGAGTGAACGAATGTCACTGCTCCTGTCTACATACCTGGAGAGAGTTTATACTGGAACAGAGGACATAATTAATATCAAGAAGAGGGCAACTGTCTTGGGGGAATATTTGAACATGTCTGATGATATTGATGTAGTTTCTACTGGAAGTTATGGAGAAGGATGCGCTTTAGCTGGATCAGACATTGACCAAATGGTTGTAAACAAGACTGTTGCAGTAATGTACCCTGATCAGCGTATTCCTCAACACGAGACACATAAATCCATTCTGTACATTCGACCAGCAGACTGTCGCCCTGGCTATGTTCACTTAGAGAAAGGTGTGCTAAAAGGCCGACAGAAATCAGACTTACTCCTTTACAATTCTTCAGTTAGAGTAGGAAATTCAATCTTTATTTCCAGTGATATCTTCAGAGAGGAACTTCTCACTTACGAAACTACCACCACAGGTCGAAAACTTGAATCCAATGGACCCAGTGTTACGAATAGAGTAAGGGAAACTGATACAGTTCATTGTTTTGCTTGTAACAGTTGGCCAAAGGAAGCAAACGAATGGATCACACGTATACGTCTGTATGGATGGCCACATCAAACATTAATAGCCAAGATTGTAAAGAGTGGATTCCATCTTGTCCCAGTAGGAGATAAATGTTCGGAAAATACATTTTTACAATGGAGAATCTCATTTGCAGTAGCAGAAAGATCTTTAGTTCATTCCTTCAGTCATATCCAAGTCAAAGTATACACACTTCTTAAATATTTCTTAAAACAAATAAAAGAGACATTGAAAAAAACAATTGGGGATGACGACATATTGTGTTCTTACTTCCTAAAGACAATCATGTTTAATGCAATAGAGAGTTACGGCCAAATATTCTGGCAGAACAAAAACCTGTTTTACTGTTTTTGGTTTTGCTTCAATATTTTGATTGCATGGGTAAGGGCAGGATTCTGTCCCAATTACTTCATCCCAACGAACAACATGTTCCTGAGGAAAGTACATGGTCAGCATCAAAAAATACTGCTGGACATTTTGGACAACTGCTGTCAATTGAAATGGATGTGCCTCTCAGTAGGAAACTTCCATAAACCTTCGATTTGGGAGGTTCTATGTAACACCACCGCACAGACTGACCTTGTACGCCCCTTGACTTTACAAGAAAATATTATGGAAAGAGACTTAACTATTCTTTCTCAGTTACCAAGAGGTTCCACTCACCTCAGCAGTAGGGCATTATACTTATTATCTACATCAAAGACAGATTTTGAACAAGTGTTCACATATTTCAGTTCTACAGGCAGCCTCAGACATCGAGCATCAGAAATGATCTCCAGAGAACTGTGTGAAAATGGGGCTGTTCTAGGTAACAAGACCAAGTACCGGAGCCTGAGGAAGTGTAAGTACTGGATGACCCCCAGGGCTTTAATTGGCACAGACGGGTTGTATTTTGCAACTTTTTATTTTCTGACTGGAAACTTTAATAGATGCCTACTGATGACCAGACAAATATCGAAACTAGCATCATACTGCGGATATTTATCTCATTCAGAACTACGCTGTTTGTACATCAAACACCAGTATCATCTATCTCAAAGCTGTACACTAGAGAGACTCCAGAAAATGTACTCATTCCCTATCATATTTCATCCAGGTGACATGCATCTTCCTCATCTCTGTTTGGAGCTGTCCAAGGCTACAATTTTATGTTCCTTGGATATCCCGCCTCTACCATATCTCCTGTTCCTAAACTTCATGTGTTGCCATGAGCTTGGAGACACTAGTGGGCGTAATGAAGCATTACATCAACTCATACAGATCCAGTATGATGAGGAACAGGGAGGAGACAGAAATTGGATAGTTTACACGCTTTGTGGGATCTGCTACCAAACCCTCAATGACTATCAGTCGGCCATCATGGCTTACTGGAAGTCAGCACAGTCAGAGGCTGAATGTCAGATGAGGAACCCTGCCATTGAAAGAATAGCCATAGTTTATCTGTGTATATACGTCTCACAAAGGTCTGGCAAAGGATAGCTGTGGTGTGACTATGTACGTCTCACAGAGGTCTGACAGAGGATAGCTGTGGTGTATATATGTGTGAATGTCTCACAGTTATCTGACTGAGAAAAGCTGTGGTGTGACTATGTACGTCTCACAAAGGTCTGACAAAGGATAGCTGTGGTGTGACTGTGTACGTCTCACACAGGTCTGACAGGACAGCTGTTGTGTATCGAGGTATATATGTCTTACAGAGGTCTGTCAGAGGAAAGCTGTGGTTATCTATGTGTGAATGTCTTAAAGAGATGTGGCAGAGGATGGTTGTAGTTTATCTTTATGTATGTCTCACGGAGGTATTACAGAGGATAGCCTAGGTATGTCTATGTTTGTCTCACACATGTCAGACAGAGGATAGCCGTGTTGTATCTATATATGAATGTTACACAGAGGTCTGACAGAGGATAGTTGGGTTGTGTCTATGAATGAATGTCTCGCAGAGGTCTGACAGAGGATAGCTATGGTGTATCTTTGTATGAATGTTTCACAGAGGTCTGACAGAGGATATCTGTGGTGTATCTATGTATGAATGTCCCACAGAGGTCTGACAGAGGATAGCTGTGTTGTGTCTATGGGTAGTATTTATTTACTGATAAATAACCCCAATGACTTAGGCCTATATTTTATTGGGAATGATAAACAGCATTCATGCAGTCTTGTATCGCAAGTCTGAAAATTAACTTACAGCAAACATCCAGGGTACTGCAGTTTGGAATATTAGCCAAATTTGCAAAACAAATCAACAATTAAAATTGAAACTTAAACTAAACCAAAGACGACGGAACAAAGTGTGGGAAAACAGGTCATTAGCCTAACTATAGTTTATCAGTATTAGTAGATATACCGTTATTACTGTGTGTCCCTTTAATAGTACTATACTTTTATTGCAACAAAATAGTTCGATGGGGTTACACATTCCGCGTATACTTCCGGTTGTGTATTAGCCGCTATCACCGGTGCTGTCTAGATTTACAGGGATGTTTACTTTTGAGGCGACCGGATCTTGTTGAATTGCCGGAAGACGTTCTGACCTCACTACGCATATGCCGTAGATTTGGCCAATCAAAATGAGTATGTGATGTAGAGATGCTGGTTGCATGTAGGACCAGGGAGCTGGGATATAAAAGTGGCTACACAGTTATACTCGGAGACGTGCATGGCCGGATAACCGGCCAACACCACAGAGGGAATGTCCTCCCCACCAACCAGGCTCACCATCAGTACTATACATGTTCTGACAGTGGCACACCAAATTCGTGTACATTGGGGTGTAGGGCACGTTACTTGAGGTTAAAGTTGGCTTGGATAGTGGGAGGGCTAGGGATCTGCTCTGCTGTATGAGGTGTTGGCCAGAGGTTAATAACTGTTCTCTATAGGCTCAATTAGTAACCATGAAACATGCGTGTATGGGGAGGGGGGGGGGGGGGGGGGTAGTATTTACCGTCGAATATCTTAAGGCTTTGGTACAAATAACACTCTATCCACTTCAAATATGCGTATACTGTGTTTATACCATTTCATCTGTTTACTTTAATAAACCTGAGTTAACTTTAAGTTTAGTGTTGATTGGTTTGTGACTTGTTAACTCCTCCACATCCGACGAACTTGGGTTTGGATTGCAGCTGACTGTAACAGCAGTGAGTGTTTGCTGGGAATGTCCACTGGCCAGTGGAATAAAATACCTAAAATGCTTTACGATCACTGGGTTTTGTCTCGCCGATGGTGTCTCGGAACGCTGTATTCGGGCTGACCCTCTCTATTACAACAGCACCATAGACCGAGACCAACGACGCCGTACTTTAAAAAGTATTGTTGTGTAACTGTAAAATATGCTAATTATAACTACACAGTAAGCTCAATCTTATACACATAGGACACATATGGCAGTCACATAAAGACGATAAACATGTTCAACAGTCTTCATCAAGTCAGTTAATTTGTGAATAAAAGATTGCAGAAAGCAAATTAAGCGTAAGCAGTGAAATATAGTAATTACAGGAGTAGTTATCGGTATGATGATGAAGCTATCTCACTATCTAATCTGATCAATTTAAGACGCCTAGCAAGCTGACAACTCTCTTACATGGATAACTTTTACACTACTTACGCACCACTCATAACAAATAAGAAACAAATACTATAATAGATGATAAACACAAAAGCAGTCAAAGGTTCGCCATAAGAGTTCCTCTTCTCGTCCTAGTCAATCCAAACATTTACATCAGGGAGCTCCCACCAAATGCAGCAGAGTCCTCACAGTAAGCCATGTAGGCCCTACGTAAGGCTACTACATACACACACACCACACACACACACACACACACACACACACACAGGTCCGTTCATAACAGGCACATATGAAGTTGGCTTCCGTAGTTCGATGTTGATAGTTTATTACATGGGAGGAAAACCTACAATAGACAAGACAAACATTCATACAACAAAACAGGAACTCACCGAACGCGACAGGTCAACCAGAGCTATGATAATGTTGTTGGACCGCTCACACGTATGTCCTGAAACAGAATGAGGATTAAGTTTGGAGAGGATAAGAGGAAAGCTAAGGAAGTGGCGAAGATTGGTGCGAGAACTTGAGAAGCAAGCGATGCAGGTGCGTTGACCAAGTGCTAAGTTCATGTAAATGTTACGTGGGACAGGGTTGTCGACATTCTATAGGAAACATGCACTGGACAAATACGTAAACAAATCACACAGCTACATTACACCTGTACTTGACATACAGATATCGTAACAAAAATGTGTGTAAATGTACAAGTCACGTGCATGTTTGATGTTTGGTTTGCATAGGCGGATCCATATTCAATAGTAAATCCGAAAAAAAACATCAATCAGAAAAAAATCAAGCATGGCCCCCAGACCCCCTCCTTAATTTATTGACCTTAGAACAGTTAATCATGGAAAATAATATCCTGAAGATAAAACAAAAAAAAACTGAAAACAAACACCTGAAATATATGGTCCAGAAACTCCCAGAATTTTATGATAATACACTTTGTCGATACCCACGCCCTTTTTCACTTGTTAAGTACATCCTAAACAGTTTATCATGGGGGGGAATCGGATTTCTTGAATGGTTCTGGGGGCCTGGGTTGGCTCCAGACCCCTAGCCTGAATGATTTGTCTAACGCCCCCTAACATAGAATCCTTGATCCGCCCCTGGTTTGTCAGGCCGTCATCGACCATTATATGCGGTATTGAACGCACTACTGTACAGATGGGTTCTTCCGGTATAGACAGGAATGTCTACAGGCGAAGAAACGCGCCCATGCGAGTATCTAACCACGCTTGTTTATATCCAAGAGCGCAGGTTTACAAGCCAGGAAGTTAAACAATTAACCAATCAGACAGTCGTTATATCATATCTCGTTGCTAACGTCAAGCTGGCCCTCGATAGAACCCCGTAATAAGGTTATCGAATAGTTTAGTCTTTTATAATTTCACCGGAAGTTACTGTCACCGCGTAGTTTTGATTCAAGATAGTAGCTACGCCTGAACATCAGCAAATATGCCTATTTTTTTATGTTTATAATACGACTACAAAGGGTAAAACACATTAAATGTATAACATTCTATGATATATCTGTGTATTTCAAATTATAGTGTCTTATTATCTACATTATATATGTATTCAGGGACATAGATATTAATGACGCGTCAAATGCTTCTAGATTTAATCAGGGACGTATCACATATGCTTGGAGTTACAAATTATATATTGCGTATTTGAGCTTCTCTTACCTTTTCGTTTACTTTGTTGTCACTCGGAAGACCTCGCTGGAGTTATCGCCCTAGGCGTTTCAATAGGACATGTTTGTTCAACTTTACAAATTGGAAGGAAAAACGAATTTACCGCGTAACCGGTAATTAGATAGAATGATAAGTCAAAATATTGTTATACAATTAGGAAAGCTATCCGGAAGTTGGGACATATGGGTCGTTTTGATGGCGAGTGTTCCTTGTGTTTAAAACATCGCGATATTATCAGGCTGTACCGGTGACCATATCTAGAAGCTAAGCACCTCTCTATTTTAAATAGGATCACGAGACTATATGGTGTCTAGTACACATATGCAATATATAATTCTTACCCTAAGCCCCTATATGCCATAATAATGCCATATGATTCACAGCCGCCATTAAAGTAAAATCTGGTCAAGCAAACGCTCGCACTACCTGCAATAGATGCTAGTGAGATTAACGACATGGTTGTTTTGGGAATATGTCTGATTCTGTGTTCTCCTGAAACTTGAATTTTACGCATGTTTTACCTAAATTAACAGGTATCTTAATGAATTTAATGTCAAAATACCTAATGCATATGAAAAAAATAATGGTCAAGTAAATATCTATTCCATTGAACCAAAATAGTGATTTATATGCTTGTAAAATATCACTTAATTTGCTATTGATATGAACCTTAAAAATACTACATGACAGTAAAAAAATACGGAAACAAACATGTTATATCAGATTTTCCTTAACATTCGTACTCTAGCATTGCACTCACGCACGAACTTATACAATCTAATCAAAATTAGTTGTTCATTATCCACTTCGTAAACTCCGTATGAACATGTCCATACGTAGTTTACTGAGTGGATAATGAACATCCAATTTTAATTAAATTTGAACTTATATAAACATAGAGTGAAAAACACGCAGAAAAAAAGAGAGAATCTACTGTAAATGATAACGAAAAAGCGTGGTGAGAAATAACTAAGAGAAGTGGTCAGAGCAAAGGGGAAACTTTCTTGAACGGTTAAAATAGCTATGGCGCTACACAAGGTAATACATATATATATATAGGTGTAATATAGTTCTTGCTGATCTGGGTTAGTGAGGTTACCTTGTACTCTCTTCTGTGACAATACCTGTACCCCATTTAATATGAAATTGGATTCTACGGTCTTAGCTTGACTTCTTTATTGTAATATTCTTTTATTTCGTGTTCCATTCCATCTTTGTTTAAAATGATATTGAATCAGAATATGAATAAGAAATAACAAGAACACAATCATTATAATAATTGAGCATGTACTTTGGACTGCTTTTGATGTCGATCAGGCAGTTATGTTATAAAGTTTCATACTCATTTTCATTCTAACTACCGTGTCCACAGGTTTCTGCCAGGAATGGTATGTTTTGAAATGTCTTTGACCTTGAAAATGTTTTATTCCTATATGGTTCAGCTAAATATTCCTCTGGTGATCTTCATATTGTCTAATCAGACATTTGTATTATGTAGTTATTGCCTTCAGTACTAGGGCCAAGGGCCTTTATCAGCCATAGTCTTTTCAAAACCAAAATTGTAACATTGTTGCATAATAATCATAATAACAAGTACATTTTAAACTTTTTAATATGGGCAAAAACAAAGTGTCTGTAGAATGTGTCTTTCCATGTCTTTACACTAAACGACAATGTGAAAGCTCTATATATCCTTTTTAAATAAAACCAAGATCAGACGTCATTGATGCAATTTTGAACAGTTTTATTATTTCACAAAGAGTTGGATGCCAAATATAACAAGAGAGGAAAGATGAAACAACCTGACTGGGATTCAAACTTGGGACCCTCAAACTATAGACGGACGCTCTTAACTCTCTGGCACAGTAAATGTAAATGATTCGATAACAATAAGAACCAACATATGAAATCTTAAGAGATATCTGAAAAGAACATTCTGAGAATTAGAAATAGCAATACAAAACTTCGACTGTCGACCATTTTCTTTTCAGGATTAGACTCAAAACCAATTTGGCTAATGGAAACATACATATGAAGTTTGAGAAAAATTCTTTCTGCACTTTACAAGAAATAGTGATAACTAAACAGTAACAGATCAGCAAGGACCCCTTCCTGTGGCAATATATTAAAATCATCAAGCCCATATCGCTGAGGGTGCTGTTTAACATTTGGATTTCAAAAACAATCGCAAAGAATCAAAACTTACATTACACGCCTCTACCACCATATTTGCCAGGCTCAGAGAAATGAAAAAATTGCTATAAAACTAATTTGAACATTCTGTCTATCTTTAATCCACTTTTCTTCAACTGTCAACATTTCATTGCTGACTGTAGCTGAACAAAGTCCTCAACTACTATGGATTGGATACATTTAGGTATATAGCTTTGCTCCATCGACTCAGCCGTTTTAATTTTATGAGCCATAAACAAATATCCAAGATAAATACACTAGTATATGACCTGAGGCAAACCTGTTCTACCTCTGACCCCTATACTTGGAGTTGTGACACCCTATACCATATGGATTCTAGTTTGAATTGCCTAGGCCTACATTTAAATAAACAACTGTGCTCCATTAAGCGGCTGCTCCAAGAAAAATACTTACCAACAAAGATGTTGCCTTCAAATCAAGCAGAATTTCTTGTTTCTCAGAATGCCATCTCCATGTCTTGAATCTTCAGTCTTAAATTGAAAGATCATGATTTGTTGATCATTAATATGTTAATATGATTTTTGTTTATCAATGGGACTATGTGTTTTGACAAGAAAGAGTAAATCATCCTAAAGAAGGTTTTGTTATAATGGATTCAAACTTGGAGCATTGCATTGATTTCATTGTTATGTGTTGCCATACAATTATGTTGAGGGCGACAAGGATTTTCCACATACAATATAGATCCATTCCTGTTTCCATAGGTAAAATACTTTCTAAAAAAGTAATTTTCCCTCTTAACATTACACAATAAAAACTTAACAAATTATTTTGATCCCCAATATGTATACTGCATAAGTGTAGTCTATGTAAACTTTAATATATAATGTGCATGCTTGTTAATTACTGCACCAAACATTAGTAATATTACCATATGTGTTCCCTAAACGTCCAAGAGTCACCCTACAATCTTCACGTAGATATGGTAATTCACTGCTAGTCGCACTGCTTTCATGTCATCTTCAGTTTATCAAAATATTACAGTAGTCATGCGCAGTTTGCTCTTCAAATAAAGCATTAAATACAACATTTACTTAATTCCAGGTATTTAAATTGATTTTTGTTACAAATCAATTTTGAACATGACAACGTAATATATAGATTGTTTAAAAATCACAGACCATAGAAATATTCCTTTAGTATTAATTGCTTAATCCATAAGTACTAATTATTATGGCAAATATTATAATGCACAATATCACACCACATAATGACAGTTTCTGAATGATTCAGTTATAAATTGGTTTCATTAATAGTAGATCAGTTATAAAGAATTTCATTGAAATATGACAATAAAGACTAATGATATATATAATAATAAAGAAAGTTGCAGTCATCAATAGGTTATAATCTGTACCATCGTATCATTTGTTACTGCACGTATGCAACCTGCTGAAATATGATGTAGTATACAATACCCTGAAAAATAAATAGAACCCCACAAAGCATCAAGAATACTACTACTGGCATAAAATATTACATTGTTATAGTCTATGTCTAATATACATTGGCTAGTCATGCAGATGCAGTTATCTAATGTTATAATATCGCTTATTGTTTTACCCATTCAACGCATCCTTATTATAACTACTATCCCATCTAAAATTTGTGTTTACCTTCAGTATCAAACATTTGCTGGTTTTCGAGTTAACGCTACACCAGACAAGTATATCCGATAACAGAACCGGAAGTACGAATAAGTTTACACATATCAAGGAAGAACTAGAGTTATTGCGAGCCAGCTTGACACCAGTTATCTCGTTAGTATCTGTTTCCCGGATGATAAGAGTATGTTTATGGAAACACTGTGATGAGGGACGTTATTACACTGACTGGTACAAGTCCATGTAATTTCAATAACTTAAGTATTATCATGATTGTGTTCAAGAGTGTTTTTGGTGCTTTAACTGATACGGAAACTATCTTCAGCTTGTCTCTATAAACAAGGAAATCCGCTATCTGGTGTTGGCAATGCATATAAAGTTGATGCAGCAAAAGTATAACCAGCCTACTTTACATATATCATGATGAGACTGGTGTAATACCATATAAGTCCCCTAGGCAAACTTAAACTTTCATCTATAGAAATACACTTAAAGAGTACACTAAATTTATATGGAATATATTAAGCATCAGCCCAAAGGCACCCGAAGTATCAAAACTGCCAAACGCTGTCTCAGTCAAGAACAAACTGAAGGCTTGAACCGTGGATCAAGTTAACATGATGCAGTCTGGGAGAGTTAAACAGCACACCTAGATTAATGAATCCAGGTAAGCATTCCAACAGGTGTAAAACATACATTTACATGTGTTTTCTTTGTAGAACAATATATCACGGCCACCGATTTCAACATAAACATGTTTTGATGATTGTTTTCGTCCTTTTAAAGGCTTTTAATAACAATATGTAAATTCCTTAACAAATTACATGTCAATTTAATGCGTTATATAATGTAAACTATATGTATGTTCAGTGTTCAGCTGGTGTTGTGGTAACAACGTTATGTTAAAGATTTATTTTTTCATATAATTTAACAGATAACTGAAGTCAACTATGATGGACTCCACGGAGAGTAAACGAATGTCACTGCTCCTGTCCACATACCTGGAGAGAGTTTATACTGGGACAAAGGAGATAATTAACATCAAGAAGACGGCAATTGCCTTAGAAGAATATTTGTCCATTTTTGATGATCATGATGTGATTGTTACTGGCAGTTTTGGCGAAGGATGCGCTCTACTTGGATCAGACTCAGACCAAATGGTTGTAAACAAGACTGTTGCAGTACTGTATCCTGATCAGTGTGTTCCTCAACATGAGACACATAAATGCATTCTGTACATTCGACCGGCAGACTGCCGCCCCGGCTATGTTCACTTAGAGTCAGGTCCGATAAAAGGCCCATTGATATTAAACAAACCCCTATTCAATTCTTTAGTTCAAATAGGAAAATCGTTCTTTATTTCCAGTGATATCTTCAGAGAGGAATTTTCCACTTACTTAGCTACCATCACTGGTCAAAAACCTGAATCTAATGGACCAAGTGTTACAATTAGAGGTGAAACTGATACAGTTCATTGTTTTGCTTGTAACAGTTGGCCAAAGGAAGCAAATGAATGGATCACACGTATACGTCTGTATGGATGGCCACATCAAACATTAATAGACAAGATTGTAAAGAGTGGATTCCATCTTGTCCCAGTTGGAGATAAATGTTCGGAAGATACATCATTACAATGGAGAATCTCATTTGCAGTAGCAGAAAGATCTTTAGTTCATTCCTTCAGTCACATCCAAGTCAAAGTATACACTCTGATGAAATATTTCTTAAGGCAAATAAAAAAGACATTGAAAGAAAAAATTGAGGATGACGACATATTGTGCTCTTACTTTCTAAAAACAATCATGTTTCATGCAATAGAGAATTCCAGTCAAATATTCTGGCAGGACAAAAACATTTTCTATTGTTTTTGGTTTTGCTTCAATATTTTGATTGCATGCGTCAGAGCAGGATATTGTCCAAATTACTTCTTTCCAACCAACAACATGTTCCAGAGGAAAGTTCATGGTCAGCATCAACAGATACTGCTTGGCATTTTGGACAAGCTGCTGTCAATTGAAATGGATGTGTCTTTCAGTAGGAAACTTCTATACACCTTCAATTTGGGAGGATCTTTCTAACACCTCTAAACAGGCTGAGCTTGTACGCCCATTGACTTTACAAGAAAATATTATGGAGGAAGATATAATGATGCTCAGTCAATTACCAAAAGGTACCACATTCACCAGCACTAGGGCATTATACTTATTATCTACATCAAAGACAGATTTTGAACAAGTTTACACATATTTCAGTGTTATGGACAGCCTCAGATATCGTGCATCACAAATATTCTCCAAAGAACTATGTGAAAACGGGGCTTCTGCAGGTAACAAAGCCAAGTACCAGAGCCTAAGGAAATGCAAGTACTGGATGACCCCCAAGGCTTTAATGGGCACAGACATGTTGTATTTGGCAACTTTTTATTTTCTGACTGGAAACTTTAATAGATGCCTAATGATGAGCAGAAGAATATTGAAATTGGCATCATACTTCAATTATAAGTATGAACTTCACTCTGAACTACGCACATTGTACAAACATCACTACTATCGATCTCACGGCTGTACATTAGAGAGACTCCAGAAAATGTACACAACCTATGCCATATTTCATCCTGGTGACATGCATCTTCCTCATCTCAGTTTGGAGTTGTCCAGGGTTACACGTCCAAGTTCCATGGATATCCCGCCTCTACCATATCTCCTGTTCCTGAACTTCATGTGTTGCCATGAGCTTGGAGACACTAGTGGGCGTGATGAAGCATTACATCACCTCATACAGATTCAGGATGATGAGGAACAGGGAGGAGACAGAAATTGGATAGTTTACACGCTTTGTGGGATCTGCTATCAAACACTCAATGACTATGAGGCGGCCATCGGGGCTTACTGGATGTCAGCACAGTCAGAGGTTAAAGGTCAGGTGAGGAACCCTGCCATTGAAAGAATAGTCATAGTGTATCTGTGTATGTACGTCTCGAAAGGTCTGACAGAGGATAGCTGTGGTGTATCAATGTGTAAATGTCTCACAGATTTCTGACAGAGGATAGCTGTGGTGTATCTATGTTTGTCTCACAGAAGTCTGACAGAGGATAGCTGTGGTGTGTCTATATGTGAGTTCTGACAGAGGTCTGACAAGGATAGCTGTGGTGTATCTATCTGTGTCTCACAGAGGTCTGACAGAGGATAGCTGTGGTGTATATATCTGTGTCTCACAGAGGTCTGACAAAGGATAGCTTTGGTCTTTCTATGTAAAAAAATGAATGCATCATTTCATTTCAACATATTGTATTGTATTACATTTATACAAATGGGTTAGACAGCAGGCTAGGCCTTTATAAGTCTTCCCCAATATAAACAGAACAATAGTAGAATTAAACTAAAACAATTGATAGTGAAGAAGTATAAGAAATATGTGTATAAATTAAGTCAATGGTGATGAAATATCTTTTATGAATATATTAATTTGCTATGGTCAAAGGGAGGTAATAAGAACTAACAGTTAGTGAAAAGGGGATGTAATAAGTATATATGTATGTATATAGCTGTGGTGTGTTTATGTATGTCTCACAAAGGTCTGAAAGAGGAGAGCTGTGGTGTATCTATGTATGTCTCACAGAGGTCTGACAGAGGATAGCTGTGGTGTATCTTTGTATGTCTCACAGAGGTCTGACAGAGGATAGCTGTGGTGTATCTATGTATGTCTGACAGAGGTCTGACAGAGGACAGCTGTGGTGTATCTATGTATGTTTCACAGAGGTCTGACAGAGGATAGCTGTGGTTTATCTAAGTATGTCTCACAGAGGTCTGACAGAGGAAAGCTGTGGTGTATCTATGTATGTTGATTTTGAGCATTCTAAATTCAATGGGTCAATCATCATGGAGTAAATACCAGTTCGATTCCTGAAGGGACACTTAACTTATACTGATGTTTCGACATTAATGGTTTCCCAATGAAACCACAAATGTTCAGCACAATTCATTGCTATATCAACTTATCATTTGATGACATCACTTCATTTCAACGCAGGCATCAGAAATTGACACTGACTGTTACAAACTGCTTGTAAATCTTCAGCTGAGGAAAAGAGTAATTTCTGCAATCATCAGATTCGTAGACTTCAGATGGTGTATTCAGAAAACTCTACAACAAAAAATTGAAGTTGGAAAGAACTTTTAGTCAATTATAAAACTATCAGTATATTGTAGACTAAAAAGCTTCAATACAATGATGTGTAATAATCTGTTTATATCCCTTGAAAACTAAAATGATACTTAAGCTATCTCCCTTGGATCACTTGATTGTAGCAGACCACAGTAGCATAGGTTGGCCATCGCTGGTAGTTTTGTTAAGCAGATAGCTCCTGTATTATGATATGCAAAAAAAATAGAGAAAAAAATCAAAATGTACACGCTATTTGGTATTGAATATTCAGTATGTAGTATATACCGGTTTCAAAAAAATATTATACATAAATGTGTTCACCAGGAAAATGTCACTTTACTTTTGCAAAGAAATTGCACCTAACAGTCGAGGAAAGAAAGCAGAAAACCTTTCAGGCCAAACACAAATAAAGTGAAAATAAGAGTGTATGTATTTGTCATTGCTGTATTACAATTGTTGCTAACTTATACATTTATTTTTTGTAAAGGTAACGAGTAGGGTAAACCAGCTATGTTTACATATTTGAAACGTGTGACTCATTTCTTAGAATTGGGCATTTTTACTGGTACTGTACACTGCTACCTTATGTCATGTAATATACTGGAGTATTCTCCCTTGAATCATTCAGGTACTGTAGTGTAATACTACACAATTGAGTGTTACACATTCCATTTAGATTTGAATGAAGGTTACCTTTTTTTAGGTCTATATCAAATACAAATGAATAAGTTATCAAACACAAGATAATGTGTTTAATCAACTTGTTAAAGCAATATGAATATAAATATATTACCAATGAGTTTTGTATTACATTAACCAATATGTTTTAGGTCACCTGAGACAAAGTCTCAAGTGACCTATTCTAATCGCCTTTTGTCCGTCGTCCGTCCGTAAACAATTTACATTTTTGACTTCCTCTCCAAAACCGCGGAACCAAATTCAATGACATTTGACAGGGAGCTTCTATGGCTAGAGGTCAACAAACATTGTGAATAATATGGTCCCCAATCCCTAGGGGCCTGAGGGGCGGAGCCAAAAATGGTCAAATTGACTAAAACTTTAATCAAACACTCTTCATAGATGGAAGGGTCTTAAGGTGCTTTACCAAAATCGTGAATTTTATAACCCTGAGGTCACACATTTGTCCCTGTGGAGGGAGTAAATTTTGCAATAGTTTATATAGGGAAATCACATTTTTGACTATCATTTGTTTGATTTCTATTGGCAAATTTGAGTAAATAAAATGTTTCAAATCTTAGGTGACAGTTAAGGCCCATGAACCTCTTGATTACAATAAAATCCAGGAAGGACAGGAAAGAGAGAGAACATTATTGTCATATAGAACCAATATAGATTAATGTTTGGTGTCAATGCCGCACCGGGATGTATTGTTATTGTTTTCCATACCTTAATATTTACTATGTACTTTTGTGATTGAGAAACATGACAATCAATTCAATACAACGTAGATTTAGTTTGCTTATACATGAACACTTATAAGGGGCGTAGGGTCGAACTTGATAAAGACTTTGGGTCATTTCATTATATCATATAATCACCTTAGAATATATCAATTAACTGGGAACATCACAGTGATGATCACTCTTGGTAAACACAAGCATCAGCATTGTTCAATACATAGCAATTGTTACCAGACACTTTAATAGAAAATTAAAGACTAATATGTAAAAGCCCTTAGACCAGGCGTGTGTATTATATATATGCTTTTGTTGCCTAAAAGTTCCTTTTTTCAGACACTTTATTTTCACAATTATACAGGACAGGAAAGCGGACCATACTTGTAAAAAGCATGCAAGTTGAAATATCCGCCAACTACATGTTTGTACAATGTTACAAAAATATTCAATTGATAACCTCCAATTTTTCACATTTTAGCCAAATGTTGAGTTATTTTGAAAAGGGCTTTAATAATGTTGCTATAACTTGAAATCAATCCTATCCTTTGATTTATAACAATAATAATAATATGTTTAAATCAAATCAATAAAATGTAAATATTTGTCAATAAGAATTGAATGTATATATGCCTTTGTTTTTGTTTTTTGTTTCGGGTTTGGGGTTTTTTCTGAACTATCATTTACCATATATGGAAGTTTGGACTTGACGGTTAAACGATAACTATTTGTGATTAAGATTCCTCACCTCAGATAGATTGGTTATTTCCTGTAAAGTTTCATAAGAATTCGTTCATGAATGTTTGTGTAGAAATTGAAAATGTAAATATGTTATGAACCGACTGCATGCACGGCGAATAACGAACGCTGGTCATCTGGTGACGACAGACAGAGTGTGATAGCATTACGTCATTTCCTGACTCACAAACAAAACTCTTCTGTGAAAACATAGCTATCCGCATTATAATTACAAATATTATCTCCCAAGTTGAAATAAGTTGAAAACTAAGAGACAGGATCTCCAGATCTGGACCAAATGTATCTAACATACTCATTAGTAAAAGATACACAATGTATATTATATCATAATCGTTCGGCTAAACGCCTTAGGTAAGACAAACCAAAGTTTTACTCATGACAGATAAGTCACACCATCATATCATAATGCGTTACTTGAACTCAAGTCAATTCGTGACAGCATTTAAAGATAATGGTGATTAAAACATGACGGTTGACAATAGCAAAAAGGAATTTGTATGTAACGTTGTATCAAGTGTTGTATGCAGTGTTGTATGTAGTCGTTGTGTGAGTTATATGGTATGAAGTTCGTTGAGTGAGGGGTATGTGGTTATAGTGAAGTAGTGTGGATAGTGAAGTGTATGGAGTGTTGAGGTAGTGTAGAAGTGAAGTATGGCGTGTGGTATGTATGTAGGAGGTGGGTCATTCTGGGCGCGGTGTAGGGGGCGGCTGGGAAGTGGGGGAGGGGTGAGGGTAGGGAGAGAGTGGGGTATGGAGGGTGGTATGTAGTGTGGGGGTAGGGGTTGGTAGGGGAGGTTGGCGGCAGGGGAGGGTTTGTAGTAGTGTGGCGAGGGAGTGTCGTGCGGGGCGGGGTTTAGGAGTGTTCTATGTCGGTTTGGTTTATGTAGTGTTGTATGTAGTGTTGTATGTAGTGTTGTGTGTAGTGTTGTATGTAGTGTTGTGTGTAGTGTTGTATGTAGTGTCGTGTGTTGTATGTAGTGTTGTATGTAGTGATGTATGAAGTGTTGTATGTAGTGTTTGTTGGGATGCAGTTTTGTCGTATTGGTAGGGGAGGGACGCCGGCGTCTTTCCGTGGTATGGAGTGCTGGGGGGTGCGCAGGAGTCGGGGGAGGACAGGGGGGGGTGCGCGAGGGGGGGTGACGTACGAGGGGGGGAGGGAGCGGGCCGGGGGGAGGCACGGGGTTGGCTCACGGGAGTGGCGGGAGGGAGGGGGGGGAGGGAAGGGTAGGGCTGCGGGAGAGGGAGACGGGGGGGCGGTGAGGGGGGGAGGCAAGGGGTGGGAGGTGAGAGGCTGGGGTGTGAGGGTAGCGGGAAGCGGGGCGGGGAGGGGACCGGGGGGGGGACGCGCGAGTGGTGTGCGGTGGGTGAGGGAGGGGCGCGGAGGGAGTGGAGGGGTTGTGCGTTCCCCGAGGGCGAGGGGATGTGGGCGGGTTGTCTGGAGGAAGTGGTGGAAGGAGGGCAGCGGGGGGAGGACATGGGAGCGCGAGGAGGGTCTAGGGGGGGGTGGGACAGGTTGTTGGAGGCGGGGGACGCGGACCCGCGGGTGAGGATCAAGGGCGCGAGCGGCTGAGGGAGGGGCGGGCGTGTAGGAATGGAGGGCGCGGACCGAAGGAGGGGGGCTGAGGGAGCCGGTGGGATGGAAGGGGGGGAGGGAGGGGGAGGCGGTAGGTCGGAGGAGCTGCGGGCGGGACCAGGGGCGGTGGGGGGGGAAGTGTGGGTTGGTAGGGAGGTGGGGGGGGCGCAGGTAGCAGGAGGCTCTTGGGATCGGGTCGCGCGGAGTGGGGTAGGAGGGACAGGGGCTAGGGGTGGGGGAGGGACGCCCTGGGCGGCCGAGGCCGCAGGGCGGGGAGGTCAGCCGGAAGGCGGGGGTGAGGCTGAGGGGACGCGGGGGTCGAGGAATGGGGGGGCACAGGCGAGGGGAAGGCTCTGTGATGGAAGGGGGGGATGGTGAGCCGTGCGGAGACCGGGAGGGGGGGGGCGCGGGCAGGGAGGGCGGAGGAAGGGGGGATAGTGGTATGGCGCGGGCGAAGGGCAACAGCGGGGGTGTGCGGGCAGGGCGAGGGGCCCGGTCGATTGGCTAAGAGCGAGCGGTGCTTGAGTCGGGATGGTTGGCGACGTCGGTGTATCCTCGGATGGGAGTGGGAAGGGGGGGGTATGACCGAAGGTGGGGGGGAGTACGGGGGGGAGGGAAAGGCGGTGGGATGTGGTTGGGGGGGAGGGGCCTTCTCGGCGGGAGCCGACAGGGGGCGGGGGGGGAGGGGAGGGGGGGGCGGGAGGGGTGGGAGGGAGCCGGGCGTTGATTAGTTTAGAGAGGGGGGGAAGGGAGGGAGAGGGCAGGGAGTGGGGGGAGGTCAGGGGGGGGTGGGGATGGTGGAGGCTCGGGAGGGTGAGGTCACGTGAGGGGGGGGAGATCGGGCCAGTGAGGCGCACCTTACGCGATCTGGGAGGGTTTGAGGCTCCCGGTGGGGAGGAAGGTCCTAATCATGGGCTGTGGTGGAGACGCAAGGCGGGGGCATGGGCTAGGGGGGGGACGGGAGGCGGGGGAGAGCGGGGGGGTGGGGGCATTAGGGAGGGCGGGGAGTTTGGGTGGAGGCGTGCGGAGGGGAGGGGAGTAGCGGGGGAAGGGCGGTGAGAGCGCCCGGGACAGGGGTTTATAGGCTGTTGGCTCTTATGTCTGTTTTTCCCTGTTCATGTGCACGGGGGGTACCGGGTATGGCGGCGGAGGGCAAGGGGGGCGAGGGAGGCGGGGGAGGCAAGGGGAGTGGTATGGGGATGGATGGCGTGGAGGCGAGGACTGGGGGGAGGGAGGGGGGGAGGGAGCGTTCGTGGTGGAGGAACTACTCAGCGGCAGGGGTGGGGGTAGGGAGGGGGGCGGAGGAGGGAGGGGCGTCAGGTGGAGGGTGGGTCGGGAGGGTGGGCAGGGAGGGGGGGGAGGGTGGTTTAGGGTGGTAGGGCAGTGGGGAGGCTGGGGGGTAGGGGAGGGATTGGGAGGAGCGTGGGACTGCGGTAGGGGGGGGGGGGAGGGCGTTATGGGGCAGGACGCGCGGGGGTAGCCGGAGACATGCAGGGACGGTAGTCTGGGGGGAGGGTACGGGCAGCTGGGGATTGCGGAAGGGCGGAGGGAGGTCGTAGGGGTGAAGTGGTGGGAATGGAGTGGTGCGGCCGGCGAGGGAAGTGTTATGGAGTGGTGGGGTTGGGGAGCGTGTGGTGTGTTGTATGGAGTGGTGGGACAGGTAGTGGGGGTTGTAGGCGTATGAATGTGGTGGGGTAGTGAAGGTTGTATGAGTGTCTGGAGGAAGTGGTGTGTATGTAGTGTTGTATGAAGTGTTGTATGTAGTGTTTCTGTAATGTAGGGGTTGTATGGTAGCTGTTGGTATGTAGTTTTGGGGTTTTGTGTGCGTGTAGTGTTGTATGAAGTGTTGTATGTAGTGTTGTATGTAGTGTTGTATGTAGTGTTGTGTGTAGTGTGGGAGGCGGCGGAGGGGCGGTGGGGGGAGCGGGGGTGGAGGATAAGGGCCGGGGAGGAAGGGGCCGTGGGAGGGTATTGCCCGTGGGGACCCGGGAGGGCGGGGGGGTGCCGATGGATAGGGGGGGGCGAGGGAGGGGGGGAGGGACCGACGGCTGGGGGGAGGGGTTGTCGAGGGGTCGAAGGGGGTTGGGGAGCGGAGGGGGGGGAGGGCAAGGGCGGAGGGGAGGTGGTTGGAGGGAGGGGGGAT